>NW_007257525.1:248279-286651 GCF_000164805.1 Carlito syrichta | reverse complement strand
ACTGCATCCACAACATCAGTGTGCAGCAAATACCACATTCTTCCCCCCAAATCAAAAACAATCTGATGTAATCCACCATCCCATGAGGTTGTCAGAAAATTCGATTTCAGACAAGACCTTGCACACTCAGGGTGGGACGGCCGTACACAGAAAATTCTATTTCAGTTATTGTATGAGAGGTTCCTATTGTACAACCCATTGCTTGAGAAGGTTCCAAGAGACCGTAAACAGTACAGGGCATTTAGGAAAATGCCCTCCATTTTCCAGCTCACACTTCTGACTTGTCCCTTGTCCATAATATTGACAGAAGAGGGATTGAATCTGGCTTTCAGTTGAGTGAGTTACTTCATCTCCCTACATCTCAATTTCCTTTCTCGTAAAACAGTTGTCTCTACCTCATAGTGAGGATGAAATGGGGGAAGGGAAGGGAAAAGCATGTCTGACACACAGTAGGTGCTCAAGGGGCCTTTTGTGTGTGTGTGTGTGTGTGTGTGTGTGTGTTTGTGTGTTGGAGTCTCACTCTGTCACCTAGACTGGAGTGCAGTGGCCGCTCCTGGCCACCGCAGCCTCAACCTGCTGAGCTCCGGCGATCCTTCCACCTCAGCCTTCCGAATAGCAGGAACTACAGGTGCGTGCTACCACACCCAGCTAATTTTCAATTTATTGTAGAGATGAGGTCTCACCAAGTTGCCCAGGCAGGTCTCGAACCTGCGGACTCAGGCAATCCACTCACCTCAGCCTCCCAAAGCACGGGATTACAGGCTGAGCCACCGAGCCCGGCTTCAAGGGGTCTTTTCTTTCCATGTCTCCCCTCCTCAAACTTCCACCTCCAGCCGTGCCACACTTATTCTTTCCTACCTGGTTCCCAGTGCTCTTTCTACTGGAGATACAAAAGATGGAAAAGTCACCAGGCACACTCTTGAGGCATGTATAACATTTGAAGACAGAAGCGACAGGTTTTTTGTTTGTTTTTGTTTTTGTGGTTTGCTTTGTTTTGTTTTGTTTTGTTTTTTGAGTTGGAGTTTCATTCTGTCGCCCAGACTGGAGTGCAGTGGGCACGTGCCTGGCCACCACAGCCTCGACCTGCTGGGCTTTGAGGATCGTTCCACCTCAGCCTCCCAGTAGCCAGAACTATAAGGGCGTGCTACCACGCCCGGCTAATTTTTTTTTTTTTCTTTTTGGTTTATTGTAGAAATGAAGTCTCACCAAGTTGCCCAGGTGGGTCTCAAACCCACGGGCTCAGGCAATCCACTTGTCTCAGCCTCCCAAAGTGCTGAAATGACAGGCTGAGCCACCGAGCCCGGTGTTTTTTTTTTTTTTAAGGATGTGATTAGGTATATAAATGTTCATTTTTCAGGTACCCTTGTTGATGAGGTGTGCCCCCCATTCCCCAGGCAGATTCCCACTACTGCCAATCCTGCTTCCCTGCTCCCTGCCCGACAGTTTCCTGCTACTGCCAATCCTTTTCTTTTCTTTTCTTTTCTTTTTTTTTGAGTTGGAGTCTCACTCTGTCACCCAGGCTAGAGTGCAGTGGCATGCTCACAGGCACTACAACCTCCACCTGCTGAACTTAGGCGGCCCTTCCGCCTCAGCCTTCCAAGTAGCTGGAGCTACAGGCGCACGCTACCACACCCGACTTGTTTTTTATTTATTTGTTTGTTTGTTTGTTTGTTTATTGTAGAGATGAGGTCTCATCAAGTTGCCCAGGCTAGTCTCAAACCCTTGGACTCAGGCAATCCTCTCGCCTCGGCCTCCCAAAGTGCTGGGATGACTGGCTTGAGCCACTGCTCCCGGCTACCAATCCTTTTCTTATAGTATTAGGAAGACAGTTATGGAGGCTCAATTTTATCCTCAAGAAATTCTGCTGCTTCCTTTTTGCTCCTGTGCTAAGAAGAGCGTCACATATCTGTAGTAATGCTAGAATAATGGGGCAGAGGAAAACTGCCTTAAAAACATGGGGCACCTGGGAACTAGGGAAGACTAGGAGGTTGTAAGAGACTCCGGCGAAGAAGCCACAATGATTTCTGTCTCCAGATTATGTGCTGCATAAACTTCCTCCATCAAGAAAACGCAGGTCTTCCGTCGAAACAGATATTTCAGTAAATCACAAAGGCACCACCACCCATCACAAGCAAGTTATTTAGGAAAAAGGCTTATTTATCTCCAACAAAACTGGTCGCCTTGTTTTTCTTTTCCGACATTCCAAGCATGTTCTTTGACACTGCAAGTCATTTCGTGAACCTGAAAAACAATGAAAATGACAAACAGAATGTATCCAAAGCAGAAGTTGGGGACCGCAGGGGAAACCCTTTCCATCTCACTTCATGATGGCACAAACTTCGCTCTCACACTTGATGCTTCCTGACTCTGTCCTCCACAAGAAAGTTAATTTGTTGACCGAGAACTACAGAAATGTTTCCCGTGGAGATGATTAGAAATCTGTCACACATTGGACTAAAACTGACCACCTGGATGCCTAGGGCTATTAAATCAGTACCATTTCACTATATTCTGTACTGAATATTGTTTGCTAATGGTTACATATGGTCTTTTTATTAGTCTTAAAGGATTAAGTTTGGGGGTGCACATAATATCACTAAAGGTACCTGATCCTAAACCAGACGAAGTGAGAACCAGTGGGAGGCCCAAACTTCACCTGTACTTAGACCACTTATGTACTCAATCCTGACTTGTATCCCACATTTTTAAAATTTTAAAAAAGGGCCGGGCTCAATGGCTCAGCCTGTCATCCTCGCACTTTGGGAGGCCGAGGTGAGTGGATTGCCTGAGCCCGCAGGTTCCAGGCCAGCCCGGGCAACTTGGCGAGACCTCATCTCTACAACAAATCAAAAATTAGCCAGGCGTGGTAGCACGTGCCTGTAGCTCTGGCTGCTTGGAAGGCTGAGGCAGAAGGATGGCCGGAGCCCAGCAGGTCGACGCTGGGGTGGCCGTTAGTGTGCCACTGCACTCCAGTTTGGGCGACAGTAAGACTCTAACTCAAAAAAATAAAAATAATTAAATTTTTGAAAGTACTAAGTTTTCTGTATCTATAAAGTCTTAATACCTATAGCAGCACTAGATACTAGTAGGTGTTCAGTGCTTGGTAACTGATTAAGTCTCGTATTTGTAACATTGAACATGAAAAAAGAAGCCCTTATATTGCACATCTGGGCAAAAGAAAGCTCCAGAAAGGCAGGGCGGTCATCTATTTCACAGCAGAGACTTTGTCTTCTGTTTCTGCCACAGCATCCAGCACAAAGTTGGGTATAGTGTAGGTTTTCAATAAATGCCTGGTACACTAAGCCCCCTTCTGCCACGGGTGGCACGGAGATAGAAACGCCCACTCAGGTTTGTCACACCTCATCATTCTTCATTTCTCCTGAAAATGAGCCTGAGAAAAAGGAGAATTCATTTGCTGGAAAAGACAATATGTCCAATTTTCTACCTTGAACTCTAAAGAAACAAGCTGCAAAAAGAAAATGGCTCGGAGGCTCAGCCTGTAATCCCGCGCCTTGGGAGGCTGAGGTGAGTGGATTGCCTGAGCCCGCGGGTTCGAGACGCGCCTGGGCAAGTTGGTGAGCCCTCATCTCTACAATAAATCAAAAATGAGCCGGGCGTGGTAGCGCGCGCCTGTAGTTCCAGCTACTTGGAAGGCTGAGGCGGAAGGATCGCCGGAGCCCAGCAGGTCGAGGCTGCGGTGGCCGGGAGCAGCCACTGCACTCCGGTCTGGGCGAAAGAGTGAGACTCCGACTCAAAAAACAAAAAAAGAAATGATGTAGATAGATGTTTCCAATAGGCTTAACGCCAAGTCTCAGGAGGAAGGTAAGCTACAGCTAATATGTGAATTGTTTACAAGGGGCATGGCAATAAGAAAGCAGCATAAATAATCAGAAAATTAAAACATCCCACTTAGCTCATTAACAGACAAACGAAAGCTGTTCCAAGTGCATTCGGCACCCGGGACTGTCACACTCTTGGCATATTCCTCATTTCTCTTGATTCATATGCCCAGTGATTAGTTAGGATATAAATTCAGTTGCCATAATGAAGACTCCACGGGTTTTTTTTTTTAATGGCTTAAACCAGATTATACTTTATTTCTTTTTTTCATCTGAAACACCAGAGTAGATAGGGTGGTTCTGCAATTTTGAGGGTCCCAGGCTATTTATATCACATTTTTCTACCATTCTTAACCTGAGGCTTTCATCTCTTCTCCCAATATGGTTGTCCAGACTCCAGCCATCACAACTGCATTCCAGTCTACAAAAATAAGAGAGGGGAAGTTTTGTTTTGTTTTGAGTCGGAGTCTCACTCCATCACCCAGGCTGGAGGGCAGTGGCATGCTCATGGCCACCCCAGCCTCGACCCGCTGGGCTCAGGTGATCCTTCCACCTCAGGCTTCCAAGCAGCCAGAACTACAGCCACGCACTACCACACCCGGCTAATTTTTTTTATTTATCGTAGAGACGAAGGCTCGCCAAGTTGCCCAGGCAGGTCTCGAACCCACGGGCTCAGGCAATCCACTCACCTTGGCCTCCCAAAGCGCTGGGATGCCAGGCTGAGCCACCGAGCCTGGCCGGGAAATATTAAATATCCCACTTTCTTTTGAAAGCATGCCACAGAGATTCTCACATCAGTGACTTCAGAATGCAATGTTTTCACTTGGCACAAAGGAGGCTTGAAAGAAAGACTTTATTCTGAGCAAATCTGTGCATAGTTAAAATTTGAGAGTTATATTATCAAAGGAAGTGAATGAAAATGAGTATCGGGGAACAACCAGCAGTCTTTGCCATACCATGTCGATTGTTTAGTAATCTCCTAGCCTATTCTGGATGACATCGAGCAGTGATTCCCAATAGCAATTCTATTGTTTAGGAGGTGAAGTACCTGAGAATCATGTCTCCAACCTGAACATGAAATGCTCAAGTTTTAAAAAATGTATTTCAGGGCTGGAAGCAGTGGGTTATGCCTGTAAACCCCGCACTCTGGGGAGCTGAAGCAGGAGAATCGCTTGAGCCCAAGAGTTCAAGACCAACTTGGGCAAAATAGAAAGACTTCATCTCTACAAAAAAAAAAAATCAAAAAATTAACTGGGTGTGGTGGTGCATGACCATAGTCCCAGCTACTCAAGAGGCTGAGGTGGAAGGATCACCTGAGCCCAGGTGGTCGAGGCTGCAGTGAGCCATGATAGCGCCACCGCTCTTTAGCATGGACAATAGAGTGGGAGCATGTCTAAAAAAAAAAATTTTGGGTCCTCAAGCTCTGAGATTCTTTCTTCTGCTTGGGTAATTCTGCTTTCCATGCTTATCAATTTGTTATTTATTTCATTCCCAGTATTCTTTATTACTGTTATCTCAGATATCAGCTCCTTCCTAGTTTCTTCTTGTGTCTCCTCAATTCTTTTTAATCTCTCCATTATTGTTTTGATATCTACATTTGCATTTTGAGACCCTTCATTCTGGGGACTTTTCATTGTTTGTATTCCAAAGTCAGATTTCTCAGTGTCTGCTCTCCCAGGCGTCTGGGAGAGACCCATACTCTTCTTTTGGTTTTCCTTCATTTCTGTAGATTTTTCTCCCTCTCCCCCTTTCCGTCCCCCTCTTCAATTCTGTTTTTGAGGGAAGGTGGGGTTGCTTTTATTTCTCTTCTGCAATGACCTGTTCTTCCTTATGAGGGTCTTCTGGCTTTGTTCACTTTTCCCTCTGCTTTACAGTCTGTCTATTCAGCAGTATGCAGTCTTGGTCCATTCAGAGAATCTCACCAGTTCACCTATGCCGTCGCCATCTTGCCCCATCTCCAAAAAAAAAATTTTTTTTTTTTTTTTTTGAGTTGGAGTCTCACTCTGTCGCCCAGACTGGAGTGCAGTGGCAACTTCCGGCCACCGCAGCCTTGAGCTGCTGGGCTCCAGCGATCCTTCCGCCTCAGCCTTCCAAGTAGCCGGAATTACAGGCATGTGGTACCACGCCCAGCTGATTTTTTGATTTACTGTAGAGATGAAGTCTCGCTGCCCAGGCGGGTCTCGAACCCACGGACTCAGAAAAAATTTTTTTTAATCATGGAACATTAGTCCCACCAGATAGATTGGAGAACAGCTACAGTGTTGGGTCCAATATGTTTGGGAAATGTAACTCCATCCTCTCCTAGAGACATAGAGGTACCTTCTCGTTTTATAGACTCTGGGGAAACTGCTTAATTTTTTTTTAAGCCAGTATTCCCCAAACTTATTTGACTGAAGACTTTTTTGTGTGTGAAAGCCTCAAGTCCCACGAAATTAGTGTGCTGCAAATATACATTGGAAAACAGATTTCACTTCATCTTCCAAAGTGAGAACAACTTTATTAGCAGGAAATATGACTGCTAAATGCAATAATAAAAAAAAGTCTCAACTGGAAGGTCTTGTGTTCGAAAGTAACACAGGCCCTCAGACTAAGAATAACTAGGTGTTTCTGCAGCTTTTGTTTATGTTAGTATTACTTTTTCACTCATGCTAAAGGTGTTAATAAAAATACAAGAGAATAACTTGTAATACTCTTGTAGAATATTAAATTCTACCAGGAATTGGGAAATTTCCTCATTAATGTGAATGAAACACCTGAGCCTATGTCACAAAATAGTCCAGAGCAGAATAGTTTGAATATTCGTAGATGTTTAAGACACAATTTCTGCTTTCAAACACATGCAACCTCTTTTGCAAGCCATGACTCACCCACAAGATACAGCAAGTTTGAGGTTTGTTTGTTTGTTTTATTTTCCCTGTTTGCTAGTATTTCACCCTTGCACCTATTTCAATTATTATTGACTCCTGCCACTCAAAAAAATTTTTTTAAATAAATGACAGCCCATTTTGCTGGTTCATTAGATAGAGATTGCACTTGCACATGCTAATATCTAAGTCATCCCATACGATCCCCACTAAGAACTCTAATGTGTCCGCATGTTTCATGTACTAAAATGTAGCCTCCTTTTTTCCCCTGAATGTGCCAGTGGTAGCAATATTTTCAGTATGCAGATCGCATGGACCCTGGCCCACCCATGGTTTTGGAGATCTGTTGGCAACTGTCCCGGTTAAATGAATTCATCACTATCAAATGGTGAATTTGAGTGAAGATTTTCTGTTTGTATAATTTGGAAGGTAACTGAGTTATTATGAGGTGGATAACCAGAGTTCCAATCCATTCGTTTCCTCCTTTTGCTTTTTTTGTCTTTGAGTGATCTCATACATGCCCATGGCTTCAACATTCGCCAACACCAGTGATGTCAAGTCTGTTTCCAGCGCAACCACCCTTTTTCTAAAACTCAAACTTTTCTCAATGCAGACACCAGACAAGAGTGGTACTATAATCCACCAAGTCCCCTGGCCATAAACTTAAATACCACACAAGACTCTACTCTGTTTCTTCACAAGTATTGTGGATTCTTCCTGCGAAACCTCCCAAATGCACCTCTTATTACGAAACTCAACTTGGCACTGCCCAAGTTCAGGTACCCATTATCTCTTGCTTGACTTTTATTCTTATAGTAGCCTCCATTTTCGTCTCTCTGTCCATAATCTTCACCTTTACCAATTTATCTTACCCTCCAAATGACCCTTTCTAACACTTAAATCTTTAATTCCTCCTCTACACAAAACTTTTGACAGCTGTCAATCTCCGGTAGAGGCAATTATTAAATTTAGCAGTACAATGTCTCCTTGTAAGCGAAAAGAAAATTTCATCAGTATTGGTCTCCATTTGCTGCTATAACAAGCTTGTACCAACTTTGTGGCTTAAAACAACACATTTATTATCTTTCACTCTGGAGGACAGAAATATGACCCTGGGTTTCACTGGGTTAAAATCTAGGTGTCCAAAGAGCTGCATCCCCTCTGGATAGCCTAGGGGAGAATCCTTTTTTTTTTTTTTTTTGCCTTTTCCAGCTTCTAGAGTCTTCCGTGCCTTGGCTTTTGGCCACATCCACCTTCAAAGCCAGCAATGGCCAGTCGAGTCTTTCTCATCCTGCTTCACCCTGACTGTGCTTTCCTACCACATCTCCTTCTATGACCCTGACCCTCCTGCCTTCTCTTTCACTTGTAGAAATCCTTGGGATTACCTGGGGCTCATCCATACAATCCAGGTAGTCTCTCCATCTCAAAATCCTTAACATAATCACATCCGCAAAGTTCCATTTGTCATATGTTTCAGATTGCTCAGGCTGCCATGACAAAATACCACAAATGGAATGGCTACACAACAGAAATTTATTTTCTCACAGTTCTGGAGGCTAGAAGTCCAAAACCAAGGTATTGGCAGGGTTGGTTTCTCCTGAGGCCTCTCTCTTTAGCTTATGAATGACCATCTTATCATGGTGTCTCCACATGGCCTTTTCTCTGTGCATACCCTTGGTGTCTTTTCTTCTTCTTATAAGAACACTAATTCTATTAGATTAAGTATTCACCCTAACAACTCATTTTAATTCATTTGCCTCTTCAAAGACCTTATCTCCAAATACAGTCCCATTCTAAAGTACTGGGGGTTGGCTGGGTGCAGTAACTCACGTCTGTAATCTCAGCACTTTGGAAGGCTGAGGTGGGAGGATTGATTGAGCCCAGGAGTTCGAGACCAATCTGGGCAACATAGTGGGACCTCGTCTCTACACAAAATCAAAACATTAACCAGGCATGGTGGTGCATGCCTATAGTCCCAGCTACTCCGGAGGCTGAGGCAGAAGGATCGCCTGAACACAGTAGGTCGAGGCTGCAGTAAGCCATTACCATGCCACTGCACTCCAGTCTGAGCAGCAGAATGAGACACACATTTTTAAAAAATGTAAAGTACTGGGGTTTGAGACTCCAACATATGAATTTTGGGGAGACACAATTCAGCCCACAGTCCACTTATGAGGTCTCTAACCTTGATTGAGTCAACCGCTCTATTCTGGTAAAACTGGAAAATAAGAGTACCTATCAAAGGTTCTTATTTGAAAAAGTAAGCAAGATAATTCATGATCTAGAACAGTACTGAATACATAGTATGTATTCAATAAATAATATCAAAGTAAAATTCAGAAATAAAAATAAAAAGTTAAGGTAACCTGCTCTGGTCTCCATCTTTATCTTTGGTTTGAGCCATCCCTTGGGCATGTTCCCATCACATTAGTGCAAGCCTAGGATTGGCATAAAAGAGAAAAAGAAAGCTGAATCTTCAAAAAAACTGATTTTAAAGAGAAAAGGTAAGTTCTCTTTATTCATTTTTGGCCTCAAAAAGTAAAAAGCAAGAGCAAGAATATGAAGAAATAAGAATGACCTTTGTGGGTGATGGAGCTATTTGGGAGTAATGGAATTGATGTGTGTCTCGATTGTGGGGGTTTCATGAGTGTGTATGTCTATCAAAACTCATCAAATTATGCACTGCCCAGCCGGGCTCGGTGGCTCAGCTGGGAGCCACCAGCTGAGGTGAGTGGATTGCCTGAGCCCGCGGGTTCAAGACCCGCCTGGGCAACTTGGCGAGACCTCATCTCTACAATAAAATTAAAAAATCAGCCGGCCATGGTAGCACGTGCCTGTAATTCCAGCTACTCGGAAGGCTGAGGTGGAAGGATCGGCTGCAGTGGCCAGGAGCACCCACTGCACTCCACTCTGGGCGACAGAATGAGACTCCAAGTAAAAAAAAAAAAAAAAAATTATGCACTGCCAAGGTCCAATTGTCCATGTCTCCCCAAAATTTATGTGCTGAAATCCTAGCCCCCATAATGATGGCATTAGGAGGTGGGGCCTTGAGAAAGTGGTTAAATCAAGAGGGTAGAGCCTTCATGAATGTGACGAGTGACCTTTTTCTTTTTTTTTCAGTCGAGGTCTCACTGCTGCCCAAGCTGGAGCGTAGTGGCACGATCACAGCTTATTGCAGCCTCAACATCCTGGGTTCAGGTGGTCCTTCCACCTCAGGCTTCCAAGTAACTGGGACTACAGATGTATGCCACCATGCCCAGCTAATTTTTTTATTTATTGTTGTGACAAGGTCTAGCCATGCTGCCCAGGCTGGTCTGGAACTCCTGGGCTCAGGCAATTTCTTCAGTCTCCCAAAGTGCTGGGATTACAGGCGTGAACCACCATGCCCAGCTCAGAATGTGATAAGTGGCCTTTTCAAAGAGGCCTGAGAGAGAACCCTCATCCCTTCTGTGAAGACACAGCAAGAAGGAGCCATCTATGAAACAGGAAGTGAGCCCTTACCAGACACCAAATCTACCAGTGCCTTGATCTTGGACTTTCCAGCTTCCAGAACTGGGAAAAATAAACATTTCTGTTGTTTGTAAGCTACTCAGTCTACACGGTATTTTGTTATAGGAGCATGAACAGACTAAGACATGCACTTTAACTAGATCCAGTTCATTGTAGGTAAAAATATTCCTCAGTAAAAAGTGTTAACAACTATATATGTGTATCAATCATTTAGACGTTTGAAGACAATTATTTTCAGCCTAGAAAAAAATTAATAAAAGCAGTTCTGGGATGCCAGGTGGAGAGGGAAGGAAGGACCCTAGAGTGTACCCATTAGGACTCTTTCCGGTTGCAAGTGACTGAAACCCCAAGCCCAGCTGGCTGAAGCCACAAGAGATTTTATTGGTTCAGGTAAATGAGCAGTGGCTTTAGGCACAGCTGGTTACAGGCTCGGCTGATGTAATCAGGATCTGGTTTTTTTACTCCGCAGTTTGATTTCTGCAGGCTTAACTGGAAGTGAATCAATTCAGCAAGAGCTAATTTCATTGTAGTTGCCTCGGGGAGCCAGGAAGCACACACTGAACTTTCTCTGTGGTGCTAATTTGAACACAAAATAGAATAAATGAACTAAAACTAAATAGTTAAAAGAAATAAGTAAATCCGGAAAAATGGCTATGTAACTGTTATGGGCTGAAACGTGTTCCCTCAAAATTCATACGCAGAAGTCTTAATTCCTAATACCTCACAATGTGACTGTCTTGGGGCCTTTAAAGAGGTAATTAAGGTAAAATGAAGTCATCAAGGGTGAACCCTAACCCAATAGGACTGGTATTCTTATGAGAAGAGTTTAGGGCACAGATACACACAGAGGGAAGACCATGTAAGGACACGGGGAAAAGATGGCCTTCCACAAGCTAAGGAGAGAGGCCTCAGGAGAAACCAACCCTGTCAACACCTCGATCTTGGACTTCTAGTCTCCAGAACTATGAGGAGATAAATGTCTGTTGTTGAAGCCACATTTTGTTACGGCAGCCCAAGCTGACCAATATATTTGGCCCATGTGCTTTCAGTGCCTACCTTATCTCCAGATGTGATCACCCCTCTGGAGTCAAGATGGTCGCCAAGGACTCTGGGTACATTCCTCCTGGTTCTTAATCTTGAGATTCACTCTGATTGGAGGACATGGGTCAGGTGTGTTGGGAAATAAAACTTTACATTTATATTAAAATTCTTTGCTCTTTTCTTTTTCTTTTTCTTTTTCTTTTTTGTTTGTTTGTACTTTCACATTGGTGGCCTCCCACCTATTCTGTAAGGCGGAGTCAAGCATCTATTTTGATTTCCAAGAGATGCTCTTGAAATCCATGGGCAATAGCTGTGGAAACTGAACCTTTTGTTTTGCATAAGCCAGGCATTAGAGGAGGCATGAAGGCTTCTTCCCTCAAAAGGCAAAGCTTGAGAGGAGTAAGGCATAACATGCATTCACTACAGTAAATTGAAAATAGAAATTCATATGGAGTTAGATCTCCCTGCCCTGCAAAAGAAGATGAAGGTTTTCCTGGCGAGGAGGACAGGAAGACAGAGGAATAAGAGGAGAGAGGAGACTGGAGCCTTCTCCACCTTGAGTACCATGTGGAGAGGTGGAGAGTTAGCATTAAAGAGAGACAAACTCAGGCAAGTGGATACCCTTGGTCTGTGATGCCAAGAGCTCAGGGGAGCTGCCCCAGGGACTGTGGCCAATCTATGTAGGGAGGTGTGTCCCCCGTGCTAAGCTGCCCTGGCGATGCTGTCCTTCCTGTGCCAAGCTGAGAAGCATCCTATCAACAACAACCTTCAAAGGACCAGCCAATGGTCAGACAGAGTGGCACTTCCTGGGAGTTCAGACGTTGGCCAGCTCATGCATGCTTTGCTTTGAGGACAGTGCCCATATCAGGATAATTTTAAACCCCCCAGAATAGAGGGTGATGCCTTGGATACTCAGAGAAGGTAGAGATGTTGACGAAGGGAAAGTTCCAGAACCTATATTTGTATGGGGCTTGAGTAGAGCTAGCTAGAGATTTCCATCTCTCACCCTCACACAGCACGTTGACAACCAACCTTTTTATATGTGTATACCTCTGACCTAGGAAACACTGCAGTGTCCTCACTGACTCGCGTGTGGTCCTGTGCTCCACCACCTTTTCCTTAGAATGGAGCTCAGAGCCCCAAAGAGCATGGGCCAAAGAGGGGAAAATCTCCAAATGAAAAAAAAAAACAAAAAAACACTGGTACCAAAATGAGGCTGAATTGCCACTTTTGCAGCAATGTAGGTTTGGGTGACCAAAACAGTTATCCACTCTACCCTAGAACATCTTGCTGTCATGCTTTAAATTTTCTCAGAGAAGAGAACACTTCTCCCTCTGCCCCCCAATTGCATAAGCTACCTAGAAGCTCTTGACTTTTCTGGAATCTTTGGTAATCAATTGTGGTCAGTGCATAATAACTGCAGATCATAAGTAAGAGGCATCCCAATAATTGGATGACAAGGCTAGAGCGTGTCAGTCTTGTAGGAGGTCATAAGAATTCATACAAAGAAATAGAATTAGCCATCTACATATTTTCAGCTAAATGATAGTCTGCAAATGTGGCAAGGAAGATGAGTGTGTCTCCCCCAGATCTTCAAAATATCAGGGATGCCAGACATAATGTTTCACACCTGTAATCCCAGCACTTTGAGAGACAGAGGTAAGAGGATTGCCTGAGCCCAGGGGTTCAAGACTAATCTGGGCAACTTGCAGAAACCTTGTCTCTGCAATAAATAAATAAATAAATAAATTACCCTGGGGTGGTGGCACACACCTGTAGTCTCAGCTACTTGGAAGGCAGAAGCAGAAAGATCACCTGAGCTCAGCAGGTAGAGGCTGCGTTAGCTGTAAGCGTGCCACGGCACTCCAGCTCAGGTGACAAAGTGAGATTCCAACTGGAAAAAAATTTTTTAAAAGATGTTTCATAGTAGTGACCAGAAGAGGGCATAAAGCAACTTCCGGGGTGCTGGCGAGGTTCTGTTTCTCGATCTGGATGTAGTTATCAGAGTTTATAAAAAACATTGAGTCGTGCACTTACGAACTGTGTAGTTTTAAATATATTTATGTTTCAATTTAAAAATTAAAGAGAGAGCCATTGCCTTGCTAGACTCTGGTGTGGCCATGTGCTCTTTGAGCTATGGCTGTCGCCATGCTTCCTGGCTTTGGTCCCCACCCCCACCTTAGGGAGGTGAATCTTCTCTCTCCCTTCTCTTTCTCTTTCTCTAATCTACTTTAAAATAAACTTTAAAAAAAAAAAATTATAGAGAAAAGAGACAAAGAGAGAGAAAAGACACACAGAGAGAAACAAAGACAGAGAGAGATACCCTTGTAAATTAAATTACAATCTGACGTCCATGAATTTTGAAGCAGTCTTTCAATGATAGAAGTCATGAGTCATTAGTAAGGAATATGGTCATAAAATAATTTGGTGGTTGGACAGTTTTAGGGTTTATGTAGGTCTTTGTGTGGGAAAAAAAGACTGACAGATTGAATGGTCTGGTTGCAGCATAGGCTCTTTTATTACAAGCAAGAAGGATTCTCACAGGTTCCTCATGAACTTTGTGTGTCCAACCTCATCTGATTGGGTGCCATGCTCCCCTACAGGCCTTGGGGTCCCGATTATTTCCCAGACACTTTGACACCAGCAAGGGGTTGCACCTAGTGCTAGGTATAAGGTCTCTGACCCCTGGTAGCACAAGCTCACTGTTCCTCACCCAAAACCTTTGGGGCCAGATATGCGGCCAGGCATGACGGTTTACACCTGTAATCCCAGCTCGCTGGGAGGTTGAGGTGGGAGGATTGCTTGAG
The DNA here is from genome assembly GCF_000164805.1 of Carlito syrichta. NCBI lineage: Eukaryota > Metazoa > Chordata > Mammalia > Primates > Tarsiidae > Carlito > Carlito syrichta. The sequence continues at coordinate 272,590 of NW_007257525.1, read as the reverse complement.
GCCAGGAATTCAAGACCAGCCTGGGCAAGATTGTATCTCTACACAAATTGTTTTTTAATTAGCCAGGCATGATGGCACACCCCTATGATCACAGTTATTCAGGAGGCTGGGGAAGGAGGAGAGCTTGAGTCCAGGAGTTTGAGGTTGCAGTGAGCTATGACTGCACTACTGCGCTCCAGCCTGGGTGACATCCTCTCTAAAAAGAACACCGGGCTTGGTGGCTCAGCCTGTAATCCTAGCACTCTGGGAGATAAAGGCGAGGGAATTGCCTGAAACTCCAGGTTCGAAACCAGCCTGGGCAACTTGGCGAGACCTCATCTCTACAATAAATAAAAAATTAGCTGGGTATGGTAGCATATGCTTGTAGTTCTGGCTACTTGGAAAGATGAGGTGGAAGGATCGCCAGAGCCAAGCAGGTCGAGGATGGGGTGACCGTGAGTGTGCCACTGCACTCGAGTCTAGGAAACAGAGTGAGATTCCAACTAAAAAAGCCAAGTAAAAAGAGCAACAACAAACAATACAGATATTTTATAATTTTAAAAAGAAAACATAGTAGATATATTAATAGGTATTGTGTATGCATAACATATCAATGTCATGTGTATATATACAGTATATTAATTATGTAGCATCTTCAGCAGAGTCTGGAACAATTAGCAAAAAATGAAACACATATTTCTGGAGTACAGCTCACAAATATTCACAGAAAGTAAGAACAAAGGAAGTTTGAATATTTCCTATCATTTCAGGAAAGATTTGCTCCCTAATAAGTACAAAAATTGTTTTTTTAAAGACTTAGAGTTTACAGGTTGCAGATTAAAGATGCTAGATCCATATATACTCACTATTTTAAATCATTAAACTGGTCATCTGAATTTATAAATTTTGTATAACTGTTATTAGTGTGAATACATGTCTTAGAGTCTGATAGTCATTCACCTTTGCCCCCAGGCTTATTAATAAAATATAATATATTGGTAAGGCCAAATAACTACTGGACAGGCTGCCCATCTCTAATGAGTGGGCAGAACAGATAACAATACTGACTTTTTCTTCAGTTATGAATTGCTTGACCATTGAGATCTCTTAGCAGATTGGGGGTTCAGGCAATTCCTCGCCTCTATCTCCCAGAGTGCTAGGATTACAGGCTGAGCCACCAAGCCCAGTGTTCTTTTTAGAGAGGATGTCACCCAGGCTGGAGCGCAGTAGTGCAGTCATAGCTCACTGCAACCTCAAACTCCTGGACTCAAGCTATCCTCCTTCCCCAGCCTCCTGAGTAGCTGTGATTATAGGGGTGTGCCATCATGCCTGGCTAATTAAAAAACAATTTGTGTAGAGATGCAGTCTTGCCCAGGCTGGTCTTGAATTCCTGGCTTCGAGCAATCCTCCCACCTCAACCTCCCAGCATGCTGGGATTACAGGTGTAAACCGCCATGCCTGGCCGCATATCTGGCCCCAAAGGTTTTGGGTGAGGAACAGTGAGCTTGTGCTACCAGGGGTCAGAGACCTTATACCTGCCAATACTCTCTCTGGCTTTCTCTCGGGCAGTATTAATTTTCTATGCCCTATGTCTTTCCTTTTCACCCCAATCTGCTAAGAGATCTCAATGGTCAAGCAAATCATAACTGAAGAAAAAGTCATTCAACTCAATAAATTTAACAAATATGTGAATCTATGCATTAGTACTGTACTATTTTAACCTACAGTTTTGATCCTCAAGTTGTGGTAAGATGCCCTGACAGAGAGTCAAATTCAAGTTTAAAAAAAAAACTTTGAATTTTCTGCCCTTTTGTTTGGGGACAGTTGGGAACCTCTGGAAGGTCTTTGGGGAAAGAAAGACAAAGAAAGAAAGAGAGAGAGAGGAGGGAGAGAAGGAGAGAGGGAAGGAAGGGAGGGAAGGAAAGCCAGGAGGGAGGGAGAAAAAGTCAAGAGGGAAGGAAGGAGAGAAAGCCAGGAAGGAAGAAAGGAAGGGAAGTAGGGAGAAAGGGAAAGCCAGGCAGCCTAGTTGCTGCTCAGGAATGGAGAGTTTGGGGAAACGTGGAACTTAATCGCTGTTTCACCATGTGCAGAATTGCATCTCTGCAGATTATCAGGCTGCCTGGAAAGAGGTCACGAAATGGAGACAGGTTGTCTCCCTCTCTTTCAGCCATAGAAAGTGTTGTACCCGAATCCTAAATCAAAAAAGAGCCCGAAGAGGAGGAGGATGTGGTCAAGGCAACCCAATTGTTGGGAGGTAGGGGCTGGCCAGAGCAACATGGCGCCTGGCCAGGAGTTAAGCACCCAGCTGGCCAGGAGAGGCGTGGCCTAAAAACCATCAGCAAAGACTCCCATTTTTAGGCTGTTTTGTGGTTTGGTTTGGTTTGGTCTTAGTCTTTCCAGCTTAGTCATTCCCTCTGGCTATCTGTTTGCAAAGCCCTTTTTAACATTTTGGGGGCAGAGCACTGAATCTGCAAATAAAATAAATACAACCAGAAAAGAAAATGCTGAGACCAAGCCTGAGGAGAGAGAGGTCAGATAGCTGCAGGACAACCCAGCCCATGTATTGACTGGAGCAAGCAGCCAACAGTTTACAGATAATTTCAAAAGGAACGAGAGACTCCTGTAAAAATCCATCCATCAATCGATGGATAATGACTTGGCACTCAACAATGTAGGTGACAGTGCATAAACAGAAAGGTTAGTGGGGTCACAGAAGAAGAGGCATAGTGTTTGCCTGGGAGACACAAGACAGGACGATGTGAGACCCACAGGAAGACAGACTGCATGACTCCAAGATGGATTTCAAATCTTGCCATCACCACCTAGCATCTGAGTCCTTGAAAACTCTCTGAGCCTGTGTCCTTATCTAATAAATAAATTTACTTATTTCTATTTCATCGAACATATGTAAAAACTAATATTACTTATGTAAAGTTTTTAGCAGATATTCAATAAATGGTCATTATTATCATTATACACTGACAAAGGTTTATCAGGGAAGATTGGAAACTGACATATCCTTTTAGAGTTTACTATATAAATGTTTGTGAATGTGAATACCGTTCTCATTCCAGAGCATGGTCTCGGTATTGAAAAATAATTCTGTGTTGTCCTGATGAAGCACCAAAAAAACAGAACATTTCGAAACCCATAGAGTCCCCTGAAATGTAAAGATTTGTTGTGCCACGTGTTGGTGACTGTGTAACTAAGTAGTGACTCCTAAATGCTGGTTTTGGCATTGAAGTGAGCAATGATCTTGTTGGAAAGCAATTCAGCAACATGACCAAGGGTTTTCAACACTGGATATGCATCTTCTAGGAACTCTTATCTGGGCAACAAGGAGACATGTGTGAGGATCCTTACTATGGCCCTTTCTAAAAGAAAACCAAACAAATCTCTGAAAATAACCAAATGTCCACTAAGAGAAGAATGAATAAGTAAATTCAACTGGAGACAAACAGAATACCATTTGGAAGTTTAAATGGATAAACCACAAGAAAAGCACATTGCAGAGGCTATGTACAGCCAAATACTACCCATAAAAATGTTTATAAGCATTCAAGGCAATAATACTTTGTTTAGAAAAGTTAAATATTTAGTTAGAGTAGAAAAGCATATGTAACAATCATAAATATCAAGATCAGGATGGTTATTTCTGCTGAGGAAGGAGGGGAATGTGATTGGTAAGGGCTACAAAGAAAGCTTTCAGTGTCTCTATGTAATATTTTCTTTCTATCAAAAAAAATGACTGGATGTAATGGCTCACACCAGTAATCCCAGCACTTTGAGAGGCCGATGTGGGAGGATTGCTTGAGCCCAAGAGTTTTGAGACCAGCCAAGGCAACATAGCAAGACCTCATCTCTACAAAAAACTCAAAAAATTAGCCAGGTGTGGTGGCGTGCACTTGTAGTCCCAGTTACTCAGGAGGCTGAGGCCAGAGGATCATCTGTGCCCAGAAGATCAAGGCTACAGTGAGCCATGATGGTACCACTGCACTCCAGGCTGGGTGACAGAGTTAGACCTTAACTCAAAAAAAAGAAAAAGAAAAAAAAAAAAAACTGAGGCAAATATAGCAAAAAAATTAAGCAAAAGAAAAGACAAAACTTGGGATTGAGCATACTGCTGGTCATCACATGATTCCCTTTGCTTTTTTGAATAAGGGAAATAGTTCATATTAGACAAATCAAAACATCAAGGTTCCATAGGAAAGGGGGAAACATCTAAAACTAAATTTCTTCACACACCCTCCAAAAACCATGCAGATGAACTGGTTAGAAAAAGATAAGACCACCCATTATTAAAGCCTGCAGTAAAACTAGGAGACAAAGAATATTGAACATCTCACATGTGGATGTGGAGGGAAATAAACATCCAAAACCAAGAGGACAGCTACAGAGTCAGTGTCAAGACGAAGAGTCAGGTGAGACATGCATGGAAAGGGAGAGAATGCAGGTAATATAATAGCACAGTTGAGAAAGTCAAGAAAATCGATGGCAAAGCAGTGTAAACAATAAGAGAATTCAATAAGGCAGCAGGATATAACATAAACATAGAAAAATCAATAACTTTCATATGTACAATCAATAACCAGTTAGAAGGTATAATGGGAAAAAAATACATCATTTTTTGGTAACAGTAAAATAAAAATAAAATGCTTAGGAATAAACTGAACAAAAAGACTTGCAAAAGTCATGTAAGGAAAATTTTCAAAACATCCCTGAAAGACACAAAAGTTGACTTGAACAAAGAAGTCATTTTTTTGTTGTTGTTCTCAATTAAGATGACAATATCTGAAAGATGTCAGTCAGTTCTTTATGAGTTAATGTGTAAATTTAAAAAGATCTCAGTAACAACTTTTTTGGAGTTATACAAGTTAATTCTAAAGTCTGTGACAAAAAGTAAACATGCAAGAAAACCAGGAACCACTTGAAAAAGAAGAGCAAAGAGGGCAACTTGTTCTACAAGATAGTAGAACACAGTGTAAAACCTCTCTAATTAAAACAGTGTGGCACTGGCACTGGAGTAGATGATCCAACAAGATAAGGATAGAAAATCCAGGAATAGTCCCAAGTATATGTGAAAATTTAAAATATGATGATGGTGGTATCTCAAATCACCGATGAGGAGATGGACTTTTTTACTAAAAGATGTTAGGACAACAGGATAGCCATTTGAAAAAAGGACTAAATCAGACTATATTTCATGCCAGAAATAAGAATAAACTTCAAATGGACCAGAGATATAAATACTAAAGGAAAAAAACGTACAGAAGTCATGAGAAATATGAGTGAGTACCTCGGTGCTGTGTGTAGGGAAAGCCTTTCTATCTATGACTCAAAATCTAAAAGCAATTAAGAGAAGGCTCATAAATTTGATCACAGAATTTTTTTTTAACTTTTTAACATGGCAAAGATCCCATAAACAAAGTTAAGAAAAAAGAAGAAAGGCAAACTGGGATAAAATATTTGCAACTCATATAAAGAACTCTTAACAAATAAAGGAGGTAAAAAATCTGAAAGAAAGATAAATGAAAGACAGGAAACAACATATCACAGAAAAAGACCCACAGATGGTCCTTGGATGTATGAATAGAGGCTCAACTTCACTCATACTAAGAGAAGTGAAAGTTAAAACTACACAAAGCTACAAGTTCACATCTGTCAGCCTGGCAAAAATTAGAAAGCTTAATGATACACTTTGTTAGTGAGAAAATGGGGAAGCAGTCACTCCCATGTCTTGCTGGTGGGACCACACAATGGTATGCCCTTGATATGCACACGGTGCAGAACAGGTTTTAGGAATAGACAGCAAAATGACGTACGCGCTTATCCTTTGACTCAGCCATCCAGCTTTTTAGAATTCATCCTGAAAATACACCTCCACAAATCTAAACTACCTATACCACTAGTATATTCATGATGCATTATTTGTAATTTGTTGGCAAGATATGGGAAGCCGTGAATGTCTGAAGTATATCGTTTGTATATATTGACAGAGCTCTTTTATAGCTAAAGCAAATTTAACATTTTTGTACTAGAAAAAATTTTGAAAAATTTAGTTTCTGGTTATTCAAATGTTAATTCAAAATTAGTTTAATGCCTCAATTAAACTAATTAATAGTTTTGGACACATGAAAGAGCTCTAAATTTACTTGTACATAAAGGCTTAATTTGCTTTTCTTGTTAGGGTCAAGAGTGTTCTCCCACTCATGCTTCAACAGCTGCAGGACAGACACATTAAAGCAGCTGTTTGTTATTGATAATAAAATGCTATAAAGCTAAAAAAAAAAAGATATAGAAAGCCATCCAAAGACCCAGACAGGAGACTACTTGAACTAACTGTGGTACAATCATACAGTGAAGAAATCTATAGCCACTGAAAAAAAGGCTCTTTATGAACGGATATGGAGTCACTCAGAATAGCAATCAAATCCCTTAAATGCCAAAGCCTCCTCTCCCCCCAACCCCACACTTTATCTCCTCCTGCCTTCTCTTTGGTTTACTCCAAAGAGCTAAACATGACAGCTACTGGTTGTTATGCCAGTCAAGGCCAGACACACTCCTACCTTCCATCATTTGCACTTGATGTCTTCTCCCAGAGGTCCACACGGCTTCCTCTTTATTTCTTTAGAACTTACTAAACCATCATCTTCTCAGTGAGACATTTTTCCACTGGCTGTCCTATCTAAATCTCCAGCCCCTGCTGACACTCCCCTTTTTCCTTACATGCTTTATTCCCTCAGCACTTATCACTAATATACTCTCTATTTTACCTATTTATTTAATTTTATTATCTATCTTTCCCACCAGAATATAAACGCCACAAGGGCAGAGATTTTTCATCTATTTCATTCACTACCGTATTTCCTTTATGTAAGAGAATGTCTGACATTCAACAAATATTTGTCAGATGGATGGATGAATGAATGGATGGATGATGGATGTTTCTGTTCTTTTAGTATTATTTATTTGATATTTTTCCCCCCTCATTCTCTTCAGTTTTTCTTTCTGGAATTACTTTTAGTCAGGAATTAGATCTCCTGGCTATATTTGTTAATTAAATTTCTATTTACCAGGCAGCCCCCTGGGGTCCCCTCCTGCTCTGGGAGCTTTTCTGTCCTCTCAATAAATCCTACATTCTTAAAAAAAATTCTATTTACCAATCCTCTAAGCTCTAAGCTTGTATTCATCAATTATTTTTCAGTCCTCATATATTTTTTCCTTAGTATCTATCATTTATTTTTATTTCAGTAGCATCTTTTTAACACATAACAGTGCTTCATTTTTTTTATTTTTTACAGCTTCTTGACTTTCTTTTCCTTTGAAAGCATTAATTAGAAGTTGTTGATGCTTCCTCTGATTCTGTATTATGTCTGATCTTTTAGGGGTTTTTTTTTTCCTCTGTTTACTCTGATCTCCATTCTTTCATCGTAAAGGTGATTGCCTGGGCAGCGAGACCTCATCTCTACAATAAATCAAAAAATCAGCTGAGCGAGGTAGCACATGCCTGTAATTCCGGCTACTCGGAAGGCTGAGGTGGAAGGATCGCCGGAGCCCAGCAGGTCGAGGCTGCGGTGGCCGGGAGCGGCCACTGCACTCCTGTCTGGGCGACAGAGTGAGACGCCAACTCAAAAAAAAAAAAAGAATGAGACAATGGGCCAGGCGCGGTGGCTCACGTCTATAATCTCAGCACTTTGGGAGGCCAAAGTGAGAGGATTGCCTGAGTCCATGGGTTCGAGACCAGCCTGGGCAACTTGGCAAGACCTCATCTCTACAATAAATCAAAAAATTAGCTGGGCATGGTGGCACGTGCCTGTAGTTCTAGCTACTTGGAAGGCTGAGGCAGAAGGATCACCTGAGCCCATCAGGTCAAGGCTGTGGTGGCCGGGAGCATGTCACTGTACTCCAACCTGGGCGACAGAGTGAGACTCCAACTCAAAAAAAGAATGAGACTCTGAAACCTGATTGGAAACTCTGCCTGAGCAGAGCTCGTCGACTCCTGGACTTCCCTACAGGGTAGCTGGAAGAGGAGCCAGCCACCGATTAGAGGATCCCAAATGTTAATATCGTCTCTCTTAGGTCATCCATTTTATCTGGAGAGGAATCCTCACATTCTCCTCTTCCTGCATTCTTGAAGTGGGCAAGAAAGGACTCTGAAGGGCACATCTCCCCCATCATTATCAGCCCTACTGACTCCGTCTGTTTGCATCCCTCTTTCTGCCATCTCGTGTCTCTCATTCCCAAGTACCTTTTGGCTCATTTCTCTGGAAACCAAACCTTCTCTTTCTTTCCCAGTGATGCGACCAGATGACAGCGAGGTCTTATCTCTCTGTTCTCAACCTTTCAGCCAAGCCTCCTGCTTTCACCCCCTCCTCTCACCCCCAGCCCTGCCTTCTTTGGTGAACCGTTCGGTGACTCTCTGGCGCAAACCAGCTCTGCAAGCACTTCAGTGCCCAGCTTCTTTTGCTCAGCTAAATCACTTGCCGCTCATTCTTCGACTTTCCCTCCTCCAAAACTCTGTTGCCAGTTTTTGTTTCCTGCTGTCTCCTCAGATGCTCTCTTCCCGTTGCTTTTTCATTCCTTATTTGTCATTTTAGATGAGTTTTAGAAAAGAGAGATGACAAATGCTTGTTGCCAGGCTATCAATTTAAACTAAGTACAGACTAAGAAAGATTTTAAATCTAGTTACCCTATATACAAGGATCAAGAAAATGAAGTCCTGGCCCTATAATACTTTCCACTCTGGGGGGGTGGGGAGGGGGTTGGGAACTAACAAACTGCAGTAACCATTAGTCAAGTGACTCAGCAACTGGATTCTGGTGTCTTTTTTGTATTACTAGAATGTTTCCACATCTTCATTTTTCTACCTATAAAGGAGTTGGGAGATTTTTGGTGAGACACATCAGACATTTTGAAGAAAAGTCTTAGTATTGGTTTTGCTCACTGTTCACTGAAATTCTTATTTCATTAGGAGATGCAGGAGGAAATGACCTGTTTTAATTACTTCTTCCACATACAATTTTCCTAATGTAGAGAATTAGAGACCAACACAAATCCAAGCATCTGAGACTAGGGATATGACAGTAAAGTCATCTCTAGGTAGTCAAGGTAAATAGAGTCAGGAGAGGATAGAGTAGCAAAGGGTAGAAAAGGGGGAAGGGGACCCCAGAACAGGGCTTGATTTTTGCAGTCTTCTAGAATATGATACATAGGCCTGGATTAAATATTTAGGGAAAAGAGACTAGTGCAAAAAGAAAATTTGAAAATGTATTTCAAATTCATTCATTTCCTAAGACACAAAAAAGACCCTTAACACTGTAATAAGACATTTAAACAACTGCAGATTGCTAGAGCACACAGTGAGGGGGCTAAGTAGCCACAATCACCCCAATCACCCAAGTTCCAAAAAGTGTATGTCCCATTCTATTTTTTCATGTCTTTGCTAACCCAGTACTGTCTGAAACAAGGACACTGGAGAAGCTTACTTCCAAGAAGGTGGTATGGTGTACAATAGGGGTTAGCCAATGAGTCAAGGGGTTACCCATGAGTTAAGAATGGGTTTCTTCTTAATCCCAAAACCATGCCACTTCTCTGTAACAATCAGAATTCACCCAATCACAATGACCTTCAGTATGGCAAAGACCAAGGAGCCAGTTCATTGAATGAACTTCTGAACTGGCTTTACAGATGTGTGCAATTGCTCAGGGAGGACCTATCCAGTCATTTGTAAGATTCCTTTCATTGTGCAGTACACAGCAGGCATTCAAACCAAGACATCAAGGTGAATAGCGTTCTTTGGAATTGTGCAATATGCAGGCCCGATGGGAAATATGTCTGGCTTGACAAAAGCCCACCCCGACTACCCGGAGAAGAACCAAAAATAGCATACCCTTTGCTGTAGCATCGTGTTTGGGCAGGAGACGCACCGTCCTAACTTCCATCCATTTCACTCAGTCCTGGAAATCATCCCCCAAATTCAGGGCTTTTTAAGTAAGCCTTGACTTTTATGAGGTATTTGCTTTTAAAAATTGTTTAGGTAAGAAAGAGAAGGTTTCACTTTTCCCAAGTTAGCCATTTCTGTCTCTGTGCTTAGAGCGACAATTATTTTTACATTCACTAAAGTATCATTTAATGAGATGGGCAAGATAGTCTCCAGATCATAAAATATTAATAAGAACTTTTCTCTCTAGAAGGAAGTTAAATGAATAGCGAGCAGCCCTGTTATTAGGTTTTAAATGACTTTAATTTTGTAACACCAACTGGAAAGAAAATAATCAATGTTATAATGTGTGACTTCTTATAATAGTAATAATAAAGATTTTATTTGCAATCTTATTATTCACTGAGAAGGTAACTAAGCAATTTACCAGAGTATGGGCTGAGGATTATAAAATTCCATTAACATCCAGATGATTAAATGTGTTGCCATGGTGAAGGACTGGTCAAAACAGCATAATATTCTGGCTCCTTTGAAATTTATCAAAGCAATGATTACCTGATATAAGGAAAGCAACTTGATTCTCACAGTTTATAAACCTTCTGGAAATAATGCAAAGCACAGATGAAAATTAAAAATTCGGAATCACTATTTCTCAAACTTGCTTACTGATATTACCTGGAAAGTTTCAAATATACTGAAGCCCAAGTTCCATACCCAGAGATTCTGGTCTAATCAGTGTAGGGTACAGTCTGGTCATTGGAATTCCTGAAGCTCCTCAGAAGATTCTAAAGTCTTACAAGTTGGAGAAACTTACTCTAGATGGTGACACATCCTTCTCTCCAAAGACTACAGTAAAAATGAAGTTTATTTATCGCATATTGATGACTCTATACTGATGGAGGACTTTGTTTTAGAGGCCTTGCGTTGGTGTGTCTAAAGACAAATGAAGAAATAGACATATCCATTAGTATAATAGTATGATATTATATTTTATATAGGTAGTCTATATTTGTTAATATATAAAAGAAATATAGGCAAAATAGAAATTAATATAATCCCAGAGTTTGTAAAAATTTGCATTCAAATAAACTTAATCAGAACCTTATTCGTACATTATGAAAAGTAAATTTTGTTTCCAGAGAATGTTCAGTACTTATGCATTTGTGGGAAAATCAATGTCCTTATATCAATTATCATCAGTGAGAAAAAAACTCACTGGTGTTAGGCTTCACGTGTCCAGTCATGACACAGTTCTTAAGTCATCTTACCTAAATGAACTCAAATTTTAAGGTTAGGCTAAGACACAGATAAGACCCTTAACTCTGTAATAAGCATTTAAATAACTGCAGATTGCTAGAGCACACATTGAGGGGGCTAAGTAGCCACAATCACCCAAGATCCAAAAAGAATATGTCCCATTCTATTTTTTCATGTCTTTGCTAACCCAGTACTTTTGAAACAAGGACACTGGAGAAGCTTACTTCCAAGAAGGTGGTATGGTATACAATAGTGGTCAGCCAACCATAGCCCATGAGTTAAGAATGGGCTTTATATTTTTATATGATAAAAAAATACAGGCCGGGCTCGGTGGCTCAGCCTGTAATTCCAGCACTTTGGGAGAACCGAGGTGAATGAATTGCCTGAGCCCAAGGGTTCGAGACCAGCCCCGGGCAGCTTGGCGAGACCTCATATCTACAATAAATAAAAAACTAGTTGGGCGCGGTAGTTCCAGCTACTTGGAAGGCTGAGGCGGAAGGATCACCGGTGCCCAGCAGGTTGACACTGGGGTGCCGTGAGTGTGCCACTGCACTCCAGCCTGGGCAACAGAGGGAGACTCCAACTCAAAAAAAATATGAATAACATGCTGTTACATGTGAAAATTACATGAAATTCAAATGTCAACGTCCTTAAATAAAATTGTATGGGAACACACATACACACACACACAAGTTCTTGAACACTTACTACTTGCAAAGCAAGGAGCTTTGGGAAAGTGGAAGACTGAAGACTCCAACTGTGTAAAGTTTTATTACTTAAAAAGAATCCAAAGCAATTATCCGTAAATGATAACCATTGTTTGGTCTGGCTGATGAATACATACGTATTCTGTACTTTCGTATGTTTGAAATATTTCATTTCAGAAAGGTTGAATTCAACATGAACTCTAAGTTGAAGAAATCCACAATCAAGAGGATGAAAGCGTTCATGAATAGCAGTAATATAAATCTGAAGGTAATACGTGGTATAGGATAGTAATGTATTTCTCGCTCTTTCAACAGCTCAGAGAAGGTGTTGACTGGGCAACCTTCTGTTCGGTGTCTTAGGGATTTAGCTTCCATCACCTCTTGGCTTTGTCATTTCCTATAGCCTCTGAGTGTATCACTGGACTCTCATCATCCAGCCGGCATTCTGGGGCACAGAGTGAAAAACTGCATGGAAGGCCGTTTTATGAGCCAGAATTAGGCCTGCCATTCATCGTTTCTGCCCACCTTCTCTTGCCTAGAGCCCTGTCCCATGGCCGCCCCATCAGTGGGGACAGAGAAATGTGGTTGAGACCTTTGTCCAGGAAGAACAGGAAAAGGGTTTAGAGAGCATCACGCCGGTGTCTTTCAGTGACTGTATGAGAAAGAGTGGATGAGGTGCCCTGGTATCTCAGAGGAAAGGAGCACTGCTTCTGGTAAAAGGGGTCCGGTACATCTGATGGGCAAGGCGACACCTGAATTAGAACTTGAAAGACTTGTAGGATTTGGAGTGGCCGCGAAAAATTTTACATGGAGGAGCAAGAACTGTGTTCAAAGGCAGGAAGATGGAAATAAAGAGCCCATGCAAGAAACAGAGAACAAAAAGCACAGATAGGCTGGGCTGAAATTCAGCCATTACACAGGAAGTTGCTCAAAGAATGGGATGCTTCTGAACTAGTCGTAAAAAAGTCAGCAGACCCAGGCTCTGAGTGTCCACAGGGCCATCCTGACTGCCACCTGAGCTGCCTAGACTTCCCCACTGTCCAAAGGGTTGTCCCTGACACAGCAGTCTCCTGCAAGACCCTGCTACAATGCTGTGGTTGCGTCGGATTCTGATTGTTAGTGTCCAGATTTTACTGACTGTTACATATCTTGCACATGGTCTCTGAACACAGGATTATGAGAGGGACTAACAACAGGGCTTGGAGAGATGAGCCGGAGCTGGTTCACAGTGTCCTTGAATGCTACACCATGAAGCCTGAATTTTATTCATTGAGAGGGAGGAGAGTGTTCATCACAGATCTTTTTTGAGCAGGCAAGTAATATGATTAGAGCTCTGTTTAGTAAGATGACTCTGACAGCAGCTAATTTAAGATGATGTGAAGAGAGAGAAAGTAGGAGCTAGGATTAGATGATCTTTGTATGTGAATGACACCAGGTTGTTAAAACAGCAGGGAGGCCCCAGCTAATGAGTCATTACAGTTACTAAGATAAGGAGACTTGCCAACAAGCCAGATCAGATCTGACCTTATGACTCTGTTCTAATGATCCATGTTTATAATGTAGTTGCCATTGCTGTGTCTATATGTGTGGAAGTATTATTCTGATATGTGTCTGGGGGCTCTCATGCCAGGAATCTCAGAGCATTGTTGGATAACCATTCTCTACACTTTCCCTCAATCATCTCTGTGAGAGCAAACACTACTTGTCCCATCTGTTTATTTGAGGGGAAACCCTGAGATTTCCTCGTATTCTTATTTTCCAGAGCTCTACCCTGCTACTTACACATACATACACACATGAACAAGCACACAACTATGAACATAAAAAAGTACACACACGATTAACTATGTATATGCGTGTGTGTGCATGCACGTACACCCACACACAGACACTGCCATCTTCAAGGTACTCCCTATACCTGTCCTAGCATGTTAACAAGAACCTACTTACTTGCTCTGCCTTTGCCAGTCCCATACTCCGTGTAGGCATGACTGATACCCTCATCTTGCTAGGTTTCAGACTGTTCTTCGACTTAAATATCAAAGTCAGATTGTTATGACTGTATCAGTGCACAGTCAGTCCATCCACTCACCCCAGAGCAGACCCTTTCCCTCCCAAGTCCCCCACCCAGGCTGTTGAAATGGATGGTGTTTTCCAGTTTCCTGCTTGGGCTCCATTGTCATCTCCATCCTGTCCTGCGCACAAGGGCTTCTGTCCCCATGGAGTTGGGATGCATCACCTCTCTCAGCATGTGGATGATTTCACCAACCTGGAAGCTTTTCAGACACTAGGGGTTTTAGGGCGATTCCATAACATAGGCAAGGTTGATTAAATCCTTAGCCGTTGGTGATTAGCTCAATCTCCCTCTCCTCTTGCCTCCCTGGAGGCCTGCAGTGGGGCTGAAAGTTCCAACTAATCATATCTTGGTCTTTCTGACAACCAGCCCACATCCTAAAGCTATCTAGGGAGGGGCCCACAAAGAGTAACCTCAATAGGACAAAAGACACTCCTGTCACCCAGGAAGTTTCAAGGGATTTAGGAGCTACATGCCAGGAACCAAGGACTAAATCCAAATACATATTTATCACATTTATTCTCCTAACACCAATTAGTGCAGGACTGTCCTGGGCAGCATAGCAAGACCTCATCTCTAAAAAAAAATGTTTTACACTAGTCAGGCGTGGTAGTATACACCTGTAGTCCCAGCTACTCGACGGGCTGAGGTTGAAGGATCGCCTGAGCCCAGATGTTCAAGGCTTCAGTAAGCTAGATGACATCACTGCACTATAGCCCAGATGGCAGAGTGAGACTGTTAAAAGAAATTTGAAAATACAATAAAATCAGTGCAGGAAAATTATTTCTTCTTTATTGTTCATGAATTTGTACTGAAGTCAGCACTTTGCTAATCTTAACAAGATCTAACTGGATATAATAGTACGATGTTAGTCAGGGTCTAGTCAGGAAATTAGAAAACATATTAGGCTTTTCAAACAGAAGGGATTTAGTACAGGATATTGGTTAGATAGGTGTTGGAAGGTTGAGACAACTTAGATTAGCAATTAGTAATTACAAGAAAGTAACTCCTACCCTTAGCATTGAGGGAACAAAGAGAAATACCAAAAGTGAAATACCCAAACTTAGGAGTTCACAGGGTAATTGGTTAGGTTTCTGGTTAGATTGGCTAATGCTTATGTTTCTAAGAAAGGGTACCACACAACTGCTGCAATAAAAGACCTTTAAAGAAGGTCTTACACGCCTGACTAGTGTAAAACATTTTAAAAAAAAGACGATGCAGCGGGTTCTGGACATACCCAAAGAAGCTGGGTACTAACATGTGCTACTGGCAGTATGTTCATAGGAACTAGAAACAGGAAATCGCCGGGCTCAGTGGCTCAGCCTGTAATCCCGCGCCTTTGGGAGGCCAAGGTGAGTGGATTGCCTGAGCCCACAGGTTCAAGACCCACCTGGGCAACTTGGTGAGACCTCATCTCTACAATAAATCAAAAAAAAAAATCAGCCGGGCATGGTAGCACATGACCGTAATTCCGGCTACTTGGAAGGCGGAGGCGGAAGGATTGCCGGAGCCCAGCAGGTCAAGGCCGCGGTGGCCGGGAGTGGCCACTGCACTCCAGTCTGGGCGACAGAGTGAGACACCAACTCAAAAAAAAAAGGGAAGAGAAATCTCCCCTTCTCCCACTGTCCTGTTTCCCACTAGAGTTCTGCCTGGTGACATGTCACCAGGTAATAGGACACCAGACATAGCAGAGTCCAGGACATCTAGCTTGTAGAGTTTAGCTCTAGCCTGCAAAAACACTGCATGCCGCATGAATACTCAGTGTAGTCATGAGGCACACTGAAGCTCGACTAAAGGTGACTGATTTGAATGGTCACATTGTAAATATTGGGAGGATAATGGCCAACACACTTTTAATATTTACAATTAGGACTCTCAGCCTTCGTTTTCAGTTCAAGGGTTATGATTTTTTTAACCTGGTGTAGAAGCTAGTTTGTATATAAATCTATGTTTGGGCACATTTTCTTATATCCTTGTTATTGATGGCATTGTAAAATTATTTCAGGCTGTGAAACCAAACGTGCAATTTTTGCAACACTGAATATATTAGGAGAAAATATGTAATTTCAATTACTATATTAGATATCAGACATAATGTTATTTCTGGTCCAATCTTTTTGTTTTATAAATGTGCAAACCTGGTCAGATGTAGTGGTTCACACCTTTAATCCCAGCACTTTGGGAGGCCAAGGCAGGAGAATTGCCTGAGCTCAGGAGTTTGAGACCAGCGATCAGCCTAAGCAATATAGCAAGATTGTGTCTCTACAAAAAATCAAAAAGTTAGCTGGGCATAGTGGCACACACCTGTAGTCCCAGCTACTCGGGAGGCTGAGGCAGAAGGATCACTTGAGCCCAGGAATTCGAGGCTGCAGTGAGCTATGATCACTCCACTGCATTTCTACCTGGGCAACAGAGAGACTCTGTCAAAACAAACAAACAAACCAAAAAAGCAAACCTTTGTATAGCAACATTTTGCTTCAAAGACCCTTTTGATGCAGATGTAAAAACCATTAATTCAACCTGGGTAACATAATGAGACTTCATCTCTACAAAAAAAGAAAAAAGAAAAAAACTTAGCTGTCAAGGTGGCACAGGCCTGTAGTCTCAACTATTCAGGAAGCTGAGGCAGAAGAATTCTGGAACCCAAGAGGTCAAGGCTGTGGTGAGCTGTGATTGTGTCACTGCAACCTGGGCAACAGAGTGAGATTCTGACTCAAAAAACCAAACAGCAACAAAATGTAAATTCACATGTATTATTATTATTATTATTATTATTATTATTTGAGTTGGAGTCTCACTCTGTCACCCAGATGGAGTGCAGTGGCCGCTCCCAGCCACCGCAGCCCCTACCTGCTGGGCTCCGGCGATCCTTCCGCTTCAGCCTTCCAAGTAGCTGGAACTACAGGCGCGTGCTACCACGCCCAGCTAATTTTTTGATTTATTGTAGAGATGAGATCTCGCCAAGTTGCCCAGGCCGGTCTCGAACCCGCGGACTCAGGCATTCCACTCACCTCAGCCTCCCAAGCGCAGATTACAGGCTGAGCCCAGCTCACATTTATTATTTTTAATGTGCTCATTTCTGTGACTAAAAAAATGAAAACCAGATGATAAATATTTGCCCAAATTAGCTGGATATGGTGGTTCATGCCTGTAATTCCAGCACTTTGGGAAGCAGAGCAAAGGATTGCCTGAGCTCAGGGTTCAAGACCAGCCTGGGCAACTTGGCAGGATCTCATCTGTACAATAAATAAATCTTTTTAAAAAATTAGCAGGGCTTGGTGATGCATGCCTGTGGTTCTGGCTACTTGGAAGGCTGAGGTGGAGGGATCACCTGAGCCCAGCAAGTCAAGGCTGCAGTGGCCATCAATGTGCCACTGCACTCCAGCCCTGAGCAACAGAGTGAGACTCCAACTAAAAAAAAAAAAATTTCCCAAATTGAAAAAAGAAAAACATTGAGATTTAGTCCAACAGTCCTAAATCCAGTTACTTTTGTTTTGATTCACCAAATGATGCCTCTCAAAACTCTTTTTATTTCAGTGCCTGGATCCCATAGAAAGAAAGTTATTTAACCTTAAAATATTAGACCTTATGACTTCAGGATTCCTTGGGTTTGATGAGAAATGAGACAGCTCTGGGTCCAGATCCATCCAGCAACTCTTTATACTTTATTTCTATAGCACTGTGATGTATTGAAACACTCTAGTTCCAGGATTTACCATTAGTTCCTAGAGACAGAGAGGTCATAGAAGAGAGAAAAGTTCATAAATTCTGCTGAGCATAAAAGCTATATAAATCATGCCTTTTTTGGGGGAAGGGGAACCAGTGTTAACAACCATCCTGATGAGTATGCATTTTAAAAGGCTTCTTGACTACTATAACTCAGGAAAATAGGTATATTAAAGGAAGAAAACACTAAAATGGTCAGAAACAGCTCAGAAGCAGTGACAGGAAAAGGACAATGCTAATACATATTGTCCTTCCAAATAGTCACCCTGGGAGAGAAAAATACATTACAGTGATGCAACCATTATGCAAGTGTTTGGGAAACTGCTCTGAATTTTCATTTAAACCACTTGAAGAAGCACACCAAAAAAGTCAGTTTAACTACTTTCTTCTCAATCTTGTTTTTTGTGACCCAAGAGCAGTTACACAGCTCAGTGTGTTACCAGATTTGGTTCCAAGTGACTTTTGGATGTTTCCAATTTGTAACAGCGAGTTTAAAAGACAAACATTATATATCTCTTGAGAAAGCTCCCCAAAATGAGATTTTACTGAAAACAATTCCAAAATGAAAGTCTCAAAGTATTTTGCTTCTTGTGCATATTACAAGTATAGGCTCTCAATGTTTCTACATTAAAAGAAAAAAAGCCATTGGAATGTTCAGATGCTGGTATTTTGGTAAAAAAATTGATCACAGCGTTTTTATATACTACATACTTTTGTGTTTTGTGGTGACATTTTTTTTTTTTTTGAGCTGGAGTCTCACTCTGTTGCCCAGACTGGAGTGCAGTGGCACACTCACGGCCACTCCAGCATCGACTTGATGGGTTCCCGTGATCCTTCCGCCTCAACCTTCCAAGTAGCTGGAACTACAGGTGTGCACTACCATACCTGGCTAATTTTTGCTTTATTGTAGAGACGAGGTCTCACCAAGTTGCCTGGGCCGGTCTCGAACCCGGGGGCTCAGGCAATCCACTCACCTCGGCCTCCCAAAATGCTGGGATTACAGGCTGAGCCACCGAGCCCAGTCTTTGTGATGACTTTAAGAGCAAAAACACCTCGACAATCTTCCTCAGAATTTTCCTTTCATTACTTAATTACAATTTTCATTTAATGAGATGTTCCTCTAGGAGGAATTTTTCTATGACTTTATCATGTTCCAACTACTCTCCAGAAGATTTATAATGAATAAAGGCTGACAGACTAAGAAAAACTGTTATTGTTAAGTGAACACTGGAATGTAATCAGCGATCACCATGGAATAATTTCTCCACAAGTCAAGTGACTACAAGGAAACCAGTGGACCAGCAGAGGGAAAATGCTTCCTAGAAATAATCATCAGGGCTGGGCGCAGTGGCTCAGCCTGTAATCCCAGTACTTTGAGAGGCCAAGATGAGAGAATTGCCTGCGTCTGGAGGTTCGAGACCAGTCTGAGCAACTTGGTGAGACCTCGTCTCAACAATAAATCCCAAAAACTAGCCAGGCATGGTGGTGTACATCTGTAGTTCCAGTTACTTTGGAAGGCTGAGGTGGAAGGATCGCCTGAGCCCAGCAGGTCGACGCTGGGGTGACCGTGAACGTGCCACTGCACTCCAGCCTGAGCAACAAAGAGTGAGGCTCTGACTAAAAAAAAAAAAAAATAATCATCATCAGATAGCGATTGCATATCCTCTGTTCTTTTGTCATCAGAGCCACCATAACAAATACCACGGAATGTGTGGCTTAAACAACAGAAATTTATTTTACCCAGAAGGCAGCTAAGGAATCCAAAATCAAGGTTCAGGCATGGATCAGCTTCTGGTGAGGACTTCCTTCCTGCCTCCCCGATGGCTTGTCTTCCTCTGGCCCTTCCTCTGAGCATGTATGGAGAGTGAGCTCTGGGTTCTCTTCTTCCTGTAAGGGCATCAGCCTAATCAGATTAGGGCCCCACCCTCATGACCTCACACAACCTTTACCATTTAACAGCCCCTGTCTCCAAATATAGTCACGTTGGAGATTAGGGTTTCCATATGTGAATTTGAGGGGGACACAAACACTCAGGCCATAATACCCTTCCTTCTGAACACTAAAGTCATTTTCACGGGGGTCAAGACATGGGGCAAAGTAAAAAATAATGAAGCCAAATTGTCAAGCAAAAGGATTCTCTAGAAGGTATGTCCAAGTTACCGGATAAAGATCAGAACAAAAATCAGAATTCAAGATAGAATCAGAGGATGCACACAGTCAAGCAGGGGAATTGGGGAGCAACTAAGTTCAAGTTCATGACCTGTTTAAACATTAATAAAGTTAGAGAGAAAACCCATCAAGAGGGAGGAGAGTGAGGATTAGACATCTACCCTCAGTGGCCCCCGCTGTTCCCTATAGGTCTTGACAACTTCTTGACATACTGCTGGGCCCTGAATCCTCAGCTTCCTGGCTGTCACTTCCTTAACAGTCAAATTAGTCTCCACACCCCTCCCCCAATGAGAGACTCAATTTTGTTCCAATTTCATAACTTCCTGGTACTTCTCCTATTATATTACAAAGGTCAAGTCCATTTTGGAAATAACCTACAGGGCGCATTCTGGGCCACTTGACAGTTCATTAAACCTTGTGCCATGCTCCCTCTCCCATTCCTCCCATGGAGACATTGACTGGTTGATTACTGACTGACTGTTCATTGTGTCATCCCATCCTGTGGTTGAGAAGTCTCCCACTGTGTGACTTTTGGTGTTTGGAAAGATGCCCTCTCACCCTGGCAGCGGTAGCGTGGGTTTGGGTCTAGGCCTCAGCCAGTTGGATGCCAGGAATTTTCTCTGGAGTCAGTGATGCCAGGAATCGGGGGATGCCCAAGAAGTCGCCCTGGTGGAGGTATCAGCAGCGGCCTGAAAATGGCATTCGGCTTCCCCCAACTATGGCAGTGCTGGGTCAAGGCCGGGCCTCAGCAGATGCAGTAGGGGTGGCCCAGCCAGCCTCTCTCTGGGCCAAGGTCTTCTCTGACTTCCTAGTCTCCTTTGGCTATTGCATGATTTCTGTCTTCTTCAGCTCCCCTTCCTTTTGTGATCCATCTGATACCCATCTAATAAATTCCATTTCTGCTGAAACTAACCAGAGGTGACCCCTATCTGCAACTGAGAAGCCTCCGTGGCACACCACCTCTGGTTCTGATAGTTGGAACAGAAGTGAACTCTTAAGCCAGAAGAATCATTGAGAATTGAACATACCAACACTCAAGGAGTAATAAAGCGGGACACGAACTTGGTTTGGAACCAATTAAAATATAAATGCAAAGTAATCCACAAGCAATTATTTTTCTATTGTCCCTGAGGCTTTGTGAAGGTCGTGTGGACTTTTCGACAGCTTTTCAACAGCAGAGGTAAAACACTCCCTGAGTCTGAATCTTTTGGGTTAAGAAAGAAATACCTTTTTGATTTGCTTGGCAAGTTCTTCAAGCCAACTCTCTGCAGCATCCCACAAAGGCCAAGCAACTTTAAAACTTACAGATTGCTTCTACAGTGCAAAACTTAGCCAAGTTTTGAGAAGTAATTTATTCACAGCCTCATGTGTTCCATCAAGTAGAGCCCCAAGGGTGTCTTTCACGTCGAGTGTGTCAGGGACAAATGGGCTTTGGTGGATTCCAAAAAACAAAGACATTCTGGGAACAATTCTAGGGGAACATTCAAAACTTTCTAGCACCACAGGGCCCAATTTGTGCCTCTATTAAATTTTAGCAATCCTAATTTTGAGAGTTTCACAACACCTGCTGGGGAAGCCATCCAACTTTCTCTTACTGAATTGATAAATAGGTGAGAAATAATGTGGCTCTGAGAGCTGGGTAATCAGGAAACTCAGGGAAAAAAGATGAATTGCTGTTTCTCTCAGAGATAAAGCCCACACAAAACAGCATGAGCCGTCTACATTTTCACACAAACTAATTAAAACTTCCTTGGGCCTTACCTCATTAGACTGATTTCATCAGAGCTAAACATATGCAAAGACTCCTACAGTCAACATGATTAAAATAATACAGGATATGAGGCTAGTGTAATTGCCAACTTAGCAGAGAGGCCTCTCTTTGTCTGGCAAAGACCGTGGGATATTGGTTGAGCACATCGATATATTTATTGCTTAATGGAGGAAATATTAGATGTAGGGGTTAGACCCAAAAGTAAATATAAAAAGAATTGCATTGCCAGCAGTGAGCTGTTCTCATGGATAAACCGATGCTGACTACCCTGATTATAAACATAAATGATTAAATTAGAGCTCTGTCCCCAACGACCCAGACTCTCATCACTTCCCTTTAGTTGAGTTTTTACTTTTCATTTATTTTTTAATAATAACAGTTAAAAGTTAAGCTTCTCGGCCGGGCGCGGTGGCTCAACCTGTAATCCCAGCTCTCTGGGAGGCCAAGGCGAGAAGATTGGCTGAGCCTGGGGGTTCGAGACCTGCCTGGGCAACTTGGTGAGACCTCATCTCTACAATAAATCACAAAAACTAGCTGAGCATGGTGGCAAGCATCTGTAGTTCGGCCACTTGGAAGGCTGAGGCGGAAGGACCGCCTGAGCCCAGCAGGTGGAGGCTGCAGTGGCTGTGAGTATGCCACTGCACTCCAGCCTGGGCAACAAGAGTGAAACTCCAACCCCAAAAAAAAAAAGTTAATAAGCTTCTCAGGGGATTTCCAGATGTCAGTGCTGTCGTAGATTGGGTGTTTGATATTGGGTATTTGATATAACTGATTTTTCTTTGATAGTTCTTCTCTAATTCAGTCATTCCTTTTTGTGCTAATGCCTAAACCAAAAATGTCGATTACGTGACCTGAGGAAAACCACAGTTGTCAGGTTCTGCTCTTAAATTTGAATTTGTTCTGGTTTCCGCCTCTAGGGTGGGCAATTGTCACAACAGGAAGTGCATAAAGAGATTCTGGCTGGGACAAGACAGCATCTCAGGATCAAAATCTCCCTGGTTCATGTCAGAATTTGCCCAGCTGGTAGGGAGGGCACACCGCTAGGGCGTGGCACCACTGCGAACAAGGGAGGCAAACTTTAATGGGACACTGGTGAGGGGAGGGGCACTGAGAGGGAAACAGATAAACCGTAAGAATCAACAGAGAAACAATGAACATGCCCACGCAGGGTTGTAGCAGATTCAGCCCTGGAGAGCTGAGAAGCCAAGAGTTGGAAAGCGGGGAGCAGGGTGGGAGGTGGGAAATTTGGGGGAAGGTCACAGCTTTGCAAGTGAAAAGCAGAAGTTACAAGAACAAGAACGTCAAGCAAGAGTCTAAGTCATTGAGGGAATTCTTTCTACAAGTCAAGGGAGATGAGAAGGAAGGCTAAGACCCGCAAGTGGCTCTGGGAAAAACCAAGAGGGACCCAGAGCCCTTCTCTTGAGTACAATGCAAGACAATACTTCACCCTCAAGCCAACACAACCCCATGCCTTCTGAAAGACACCCCAGCTCTGAACACCCGGCCCCATAGGGCCTGGCGATGGGCTGGCCTCCACAGAGGTTATGCTGGGAGGGAAAAGGTGATCTGAAACATGACAACCTTAAGGAGACGTTGCCTTTTACCTCAGCACGGTAGGAAGAAAACATTTTCAACAAGTAAGAGCTATTGTTAGGGGGAGAGAGAAGGCCAGCTAGAAGCCCAAGCATCACCTGGATGCAACTTACTTATGTCGTAAATCTTCAACTCTAAAGTAAATAAATTTTTAAGATCCCCCAAAATAAAAGGAGCTATTGTCAAATACTGACATTTCAGGTACTAGGTTTGGGGACTTGTTTGGTTGTCGGCTCGCTTGTTTATTTTCCTTGTCCTTTTTGCTGTGTAAAACATAATAACACATTAAGTAGGATTCTGGGTAGCAAGCAACAGAAATCTAATCTAGCTGACGGAAGCAGGAAGAGTCATTTATTTAAAGGGTATTAGTTAGCTCATGGATTCACTAGGCGATACAGACAGCCAAACCAGGCACACAACCCAAAATCTCACAGCAGAACCGGTCCCTGACTCCAAGTTAGCAGTCCCCTCTTCCCCCAGCAGTAGATGCCACAGCTTGCTCTCTTACCACTGCTGCCAAAAAATCATCATCTTGAGGCATCCAGCAACACCATCAAGCCTGCAGCCACTGCTGCACTGGGGGCATGGTCGTGCTGCAATTGATCCCACCACCAGAGCATTCTCTGCAGATCTTGCTTTTGTGTGTCCCCAGCTCCTGGTTCAAAGCCGAGGGCTGGTCAGGTATGGTATAATCCCAGCATTTTGAGAGTCTGAGGCAGGAGGATCACTTGAGTTCAGGAGTTTGAGACCAGCCTGGACAACATAGTGTGACCTGGTCTCTACACACACACACACACACACACACACACACACACAATTAGCTGGGCATTGTGGTACATGCCTATAGACCCAACTACTCGGGAGACTGAGGCAGAAGAATTCCCTGGTCCCAGGAGGTGGAAGATGCAAATATCATCACTGCACTCCACCTTGGACAAACTCCAGCTTGGAGTGAGATGTGAGACCTCAGACTCAAAAAAAAAAAACCTATGTCAAGGGCAGTGTGTGAGGTTGGTGAAGGAGGGTGGGAAAGCGAGTAGCCTGGCAATATTAGCTTTCTTTTTTTTTTTTCTTTTTTTTTTGGAGTTGGAGTCT
>NW_007257525.1:245159-248259 GCF_000164805.1 Carlito syrichta | reverse complement strand
CCTTCCGCCTCAGCCTTCCAAGTAGCCGGAACTACAGGCGTGTGCTACCACGCCCGGCTAATTTTTTGATTTATTGTAGAGATGAGGTCTCGCCTGCCCAGGCGGATCTCAAACCCGCAGGCTCAGGCAATCCACTCATCTCAGTCTCCCAAAGGTGCGGGATTGCAGGCTGAGCCACCGAGCCCGGCAATCTTAGCTTTCTTAATGGTAGGTGGACTTTTTCCCAAGACTCCTATAAGGCAGAGTTCTCCACAACTGAGACATTAAAATGAGACTCAGTCAATGGGCAACTGAAAAGAATAGCTGACATCAGTTGCAGACAATCTATTGCATCTGTAGCAGCCCGAGTAGAGTGAGACCCCGTTAAGGGGTGACGGTGCTGAATCTTTCACCTGACCTTGCTTCTCTGGTTCCATGGTTATCCCCACGTCTGACTGGTTGTCCACTGGGGCTTCTGTGTCCACGTCCTCCTTGATCTCATCTGCCAATACCGCATTTCTGACCTCTCGCTCCCTCTGATCTCTAGAGTCTGACTTTGGCTTTCTTTCCTGGTTGTTCAAAACATTTCTGACTCTCAAATTCTGGCCTCTCATACTGTCTGATCATCACCCCTGCAAATGATCCTGATGCTATTTTTGTTTGTTTGTTTTAGAGACAAAGTCTCTCTCTGTCGCCCAGGCTGAAGTGCAGTGGCACAATCATAGCTCATTATAACCTTGAACCCCTGGCCTCAAGTGATCCTCCCATCTCAGCCTCCCAAAGTGCTTAGATTACATGCATGAACCATCATGCCCAGCCCTGCCATCACTTCTGAATGAAGACAGCACAGCCCTCAATGATGAAGTGGATCTTTACCTTAGGATTGTAGCTCTGTAAAGTCACATTATAATAAGACTCTATAGGTAATTGAGTCCCCGTGGATGGGGCTACAGCGTATGCAATTCGTGCTAAACCATGTGTCTCACTGGTTTGCATTAAGCCAGCTACACTGCATCATTTAAGAGACATTTGTGCTGACTTGCAATAATAAGCTCCCCAATCAATCACCCCCTTCGAGCATAGCTGGATTTTCAATAACTACATTAAAACATTGCTTTAAAATACATTTCTCTTGAGCTCTCTTTTATAATTATTGTGATAAATCTGACAAGAAGTCTGGGGGGGGAAAAATGGCCGCATCCATACTTACTCTTCTGCAATGGAGTCTTGTGTTCCCTGGTACAGCTCATTTGCTGTCGAACCTCAGCCCCCCGTGGTTAGATTTCTTCAACCATGAGGTACTGTGAAAATGCTAATGACACACCTCATAACACAGTTAAAGAGATTACTCAGGAATGTTCAACAAGCCCTTTCACAAAACAAAACTCAGCACAATAATCTAGGCCGCATGTTATAATAATAATAATCTAGGCCGCATGTCATTCAGAAGGCAAGCGGACAGAAGCGTAATAATCGTATCAGCACACGTCATGTGTTCTTTTCATCAAGAATCAAATACAATCGCTGATACACAAAGAGTCAGTGTTCTACTCTGAAAGGTACCAGGGGTCAAAGAGTTGGATTCCTGCAAAGCAAAAACACAGGATGGATCCCAATCAGGAAAGGTATTTGTTCTCTGGTCAGAACTATCTGATAAATCCTCTCTAGGGGAATTTTTTTTTTTCTTGAGTTGGAGTCTCACTCCGTCACCCAGGCTGGAGTGCGGTGGCATGCTCACAGCCACTCCAGCATTGCCCTGCTGGGCTCAGGTGATCCTTCTGCCTCAGCCTTCCAAGTAGCCAGAACTACAGGCATGCACTACCATGCCTGGCTCATTTTTGATTTATTGTAGAGACGAAGTCTCGCCAAGTTGCTCAGGCTGGTCTCAAACCTGCAGGCTCAGGCAATCCTCTTACCTCATCCTCCCAAAGTGCTGGGATTACTGGCTGAGCCACCGAGCCCGGCCAGGGAATTTTATATAGCTGTCTTCTGCATCCACCGTTGGTGCTACAAAACTGCACTGTGAACTTAAGCTTGAAAGTCTGCTTCCTCATGCATTCAGCCTTGTGTGCTGCTATCTCTGAGGCTCTCAAGCATAGCAACTTTTTTTGTTTGTTGTCGTGTGTGTGGTTGGTTTTGTTTTGCTTTTGGGGGGTTCTTTTGAGTCAGAGTCTCAGTTGCCCAGGCTAAGCTACCACCACTCACAGCAGCCTGCACCTCAGGCAATCCTGCCTCAGCCTCCCAAATAGCTGGGACTACAGGCGCACACCAGCACGCTAGGCTAATTTTTTAAATTTTGGAGAGACGAGGTCTGGCTATGTTGTCCAGGCTAGTCTCAAACTCCTGGGCTCAAGCAATCTGCACACCTCAGTCTCCCAAAGTACTCCTATTATAGGCATGAGCCACCATGCCCAGCCCCAAGTATAGCCACTTTGGAATGTAAGAAACCTGCTTAGGGTTGGGCTCGGTGGCTCAGCCTGTCATTCCAGCACTTTAGGAGGCCGAGGCAAGTGGATTGCCTGAGCCCGCGGGTTCGAGTCCAGTCTGGGCAACTTGGCGAGACCTCATCTCTACAACAAAATAAAATTTAAAATAACCGGGCGTGGTTGCGCACATCTGCAGTTCTAGCTACTTGGAAGGCTGAAGGTGGAAGGATCACTGGAGTCCAGCAGATCGACACTGGGGTGGCCATGAGTGTTTGTGCCACTGTACTCCAGCCTGGGCGAAGGAGTGAGATTCCGACAAAAAAAAAAAAAAGAAAAGAAAACCTGCTTAGTGCAGTTCTTTACTGTCAAGTGCTTTGCAGTCTGCAAAACACTCTCATATTCATTCTTTTGTCTCCAGGTAACTTGGTAGGTAAACTGAAGACAGAAAGACATAGGGGAGATAGAAGCATACACAGGGTTCCCCCACCATCCCAAGATGTCACAGAGGATCACTAGTGGTAGACCTGTGTCCCCAATTCCTAGTTCATGGTTCTCTCCTCCACCTCCTTCATTTCAAGTAAGATATGTTCTGTCCCAAGGGGCTCAGAACGCAGATTTGCTATCTGTACCTCTCTAGGAGACACACTGGTTGTTTTTTTTGTTTCGTTTTGTTTTGTTTTTTGAGTTGGAGTCTC
>NW_007257525.1:244718-245139 GCF_000164805.1 Carlito syrichta | reverse complement strand
GCTAGGAAGACTGAGAAGGAAGAATTGCCTGAGCCCAGAAGTCAAGGCTATGGTGAGCCATGCTTGTCCCACTGCACTGCAGCCTGGGCAATAGTGAGCCAGTGCCGCAAAGAAAGCAAACTCCAGCAACTGTATCCTTGGGAATTTCTAACATAAGTCCTGTGTCTTGATGTTGTCAGGACAACACATCTTGGGACTCCAGCAGGTGGTAGGCTGGTGGGCTGTCAAGAAAGACTGATCACAATAGATTAGGTCTGCTCAACGCTTATGGCTAGAAAACAAATACTTGGGACAGAGGGGTCATTAATGTAGAGCATGCTTGCAGTTACAAGCAATCATCAGTATTTACCTCTGGGAAACCGATTCTGCCTTCTGTTAATGATTAGAAGGATGGCTAAGGGATTTACTTAAGGAAGCATGA
>NW_007257525.1:240396-244698 GCF_000164805.1 Carlito syrichta | reverse complement strand
CTCACCTCAGCCTCCCAAAGGGGCGGGATGACAGGCTGAGCCACCGAGCCCAGCTACACTGGTTGTTTTTAATCCACTCGGCATCTCTTCTCTTTGGGAAACAATTTCCCTATTTTTGATGACTCTGGTGTCCCTATCATCAAGGGGTGGGCCCTGAGTCTCTGCAGCTGGGTCAGAACGTCCTTCTCCATATGGTATTTTCCAAATAGGTGAAATGCATATAAAAACAGAAGGTGATTACAGGCTTTGCACTGTTCCCAAAAGAGAGAACTGGCTTGTTCCCATTCTTAAGATCCCCACACATCCCTGGTGTTGTCCTTCTTAAGGGTGGGAATTCATATTTTGCATCAGTTCACTACAGTATGCCAACTTAGCTCATTTAACTTCATTATTGCTATCAATCAGTTGCTCTGGGGGATGAAAAAGCCTTGGTTTTTAAGTCATAGGAAAGCAAGCAAACAAACGTGAGTTTGGGGGAAGCATGTCCAGAGTCACTTTTTCTGCAGGCAGACAGACAGTTTTAACTTAGGAATTATCTGCAAGTATAAACTTAGCCTGATATCATCATCTAAGTCTAGAGTATCAGCAGAAAAGGGCCTCACAAATCGTTCAGGGAGTGGTAACGCGTCTCAGATGGTCACTTGTAGGAGTGCAAATACTCATTAGGCATCATTATTGTCTTTACTTGACAGATCTAAACAGGCTTCTATGCTTAGACTGACGAGCGTCTCAGGGGATCTTGAGAAACTACCTTGCCAAGCACTTTCCAACATCCATCAGGCTCTCCAAATTCCATTTGGCCCAAAGGGTTGGAACGAGCCCAGTTGCTCCTTCTCTGCTCTTGAACATCTTCCCCTTCTTCCCAGTACCAGCCTTAGGCGAAAATGAAAACCCAAGAAAATATACCTTTGATTTCTCCAAGCTCTTCCCTCACTAGGGCCATCGCCTCTTCCTGGTTTTCCCTTGTATCAGAACTTTGCTTCTGGAAAAGACACAGCACCCATTGCTTATTTTCAGCACACATTTAGATGAGCATGACCTGTCCCAGGGTATCAACACGCTCACTTCCAGCCACCAGGTGAAGGGAACATTTTGGGGGGAAGACACAGACATAAAAGAGGCCAGATTTCTATTTCACACTTACAGACAAGGCTGATGTCGCTTCAGAGCTAGACTAAGAACACAGCACCTGTGTCAAAACCACTATAATCTCTTCACATTCAAAAACCTTTACCTCTCCTCCCTACAAAAGTGAATAAGGTCAGAAGCATATTAAATTTCTTTTTGTGGCTAGGTTTTCTCTAAGCCTACACTGATATCTTTTTTTTTTTCAATTTCAAATAGACAAAATGGTTTTTATGGCATGAATAGAGACTCTCAAATAACAAGCAGAAGAATCGACCAGATGTCAGAACCTGGTCTCTAGTTCCTTCTTCTGTCCATACAAAGAAAACCACATACACCTCGGAGTCCCACACTCCCTCATTCTTCAAAGGCTTATCCACACATGTCATAACCAGCTTAAAGAAGTGAGGTGAGCATCAGATAATCCCAGGAGCATTTTCCATTTTGGACCCATCCAAAATCACCATCTTGAGGCAAAAGTCTAAAAGTAAAAATTTTTACTTTGTCTCCCCTGCAATCGTTTGGGAGCCCGTAAAGTCACGATGTCGACTGCCCTCATGGTGGGCAGGGGTGAGGCCAGTGGGAGTCACTGTGCAGTGGATGAGGGGAGCAGGTTCCTGGTCCATCTCTGCCTTAGCCGGGTCAGTTCCCTTCTCTGGACATCAGTTTCGGCATTTCCCAAGTCGAAGGTGAGGCAGGGTAGTGAGTACAGGTTAGGCATAGATCGATAAATTTCTTATAGGCAGGTTTCAGGAAGCATTCAGACATATTTCCTTTTTTTTTTTTTTTTGAGTCGGAGTCTCACTCTGTCGCCCAGACTGGAGTGCAGTGGCGGCTCCCGGCCACCGCAGCCTCGACCTGCTGGGCTCCGGCGATCCTTCCGCCTCAGCCTTCTGAGGAGCCGGAATTACAGGCATGCGTTACCACGTCCGGCTGATTTTTGGATTTATTGTAGAGATGAGGTCTCGCTGCCCAGGCGGGTCTCGAACCCGCGGGCTCAGGCAATCCACTCACCTCAGCCTCCCAAAGGCGGGGGATTACAGGCTGAGCCACCGAGCCCAGCTTCAGACATATTTCTTATGACATCTTTACTGCAGGCCAGGCTGGAATGTAGACCTGACATTCCACCTCACCCCTTCAGCCAATCAAAAGAAAATCCCATCAACTGTGTGAATAGGACAGACCAACCTCTCAGCTCAGGATTTAGTATAATATTCACTAAAAGTCCCACAGCTTCCCTGATGGAAGGTTAAAGGCCCTTCGCTGATCAAAATTGTGGAAACGATAATGAGAACCCCCCATCAGAGGCAGAGAAGGCAGTGGTTACCCAGTTACCCATGTTGCATCCTCCTTACCATATCAATTATTGTGAAAGTATATTGGTTTTTAGTTGAAAGTAAAAGCACCAGTCTTTCTTTTCTAGGGACTCGTTCATGTCTGATGTTTCTTTTCGAGAGACTCATCCGTGTCAGTTCTTTCTGGCATGAATCTTTCTCTTTTCTCCTTGCTAATAAACTTTTCTACCCACTCTGAAAATTATTTCCGGATGAGCACGGTGGCCCAAGTCTGTCATCCAGCACTTTGGGAGGCCAAGGCAAGAGGATTGCCTGAGCCCAGGGGTTTGAGACCAACTTGGGCAACTTGGTGAGACCTCATCTCTATAATATACCAAAAAAACTACCCAGACATGGTAGTACATGCCTGTAGTTCCAGTTACTTGGAAGGTTAAGGTGGAAGAGTAGCCGGAGTCCAGCAGGTTGACGCTGGGGTGACCGTGAGTGCGCCACTGCACTACAGCCTGGGTGACAGAATGAGACTCCAACTCCAAAAAAAAGAAAAGAAAATTATTTCCAGGTCGAACCAAAGAACCCACAAGTTTACTCTACTTGGCATCAAAGGGATTGAAAATGATGAATAGAAAAGTGTCTTCAACCACTAACCTGTCTCACATGTCTCCACCCTACAGAGAGCTGCCTCTCTTCTCTGATGGCCAAGCCCGGCTGGCATGTGAAAAATGAAAATAAGACAGGCCAGGCTCGGTGGCTCAGCCTGTCATCCCAGCACTTCGGGAGGCTGAGGTGAGTGGATTGCCTGAGCCCGCGGGTTCGAGACCCGCCTGGGCAGCGAGACCTCATCTCTACAATAAATCAAAAAGTCAGCCGGGCGTGCTAGCGTGCGCCTGTAATTCCGGCTACTCGGAAAGCTGAGGCAGAAGGATCGCCAGAGCCCCGCAAGTCGAGGCTGCGGTGGCCGGGAGCGGCCGCTGCACTCCAATCTGGGCGACACAGTGAGACTCCAACTCAAAAAAAAAAAAAAAAAAGGAAATAAATCTCCTTCTCTTCTTTGTCCTATATCTCAGGAGTCAGCAAACTTTTTCTCATGGTCTTCATTGCAACTACTCACTTACGCTCTCAGAACATGAAAGCAGCAGTAGACATCAGATCAACTAATGAACAATGCTACGTTCCAATAAAGCTCGGCGGACAAAAAAGACCAGTTACTTATGCATCCTTTTAGAGCTAATTCACCCAGTCAGTTTTTTTTTTGGGGGGGGGAATTATCAACTTATACATTGGTAGCTTTTTTGTTTGTTTGTTATTTAGTGTTTAGTTTCCCTGTTGGTAGTCTCAGATCAGTCTAGTGGTCTCTCAGAACTGCACTCAATTCCTGTGAGCTCAAAAGTACCCACCAGCCCAAAATCTGTTGGTTTGTTTTCTTATATAGTCATGTGTCACTTAATAATAGGGATAAGTACTGAGAAATGTATCATTAGGCAATTTCATCATTGTGTGAACATCATAGAGTGTACCTACATAAACCTAAATGGTAGAGCCTACTACACACCCAGGCTAGATGTTCTAGTCTATTGCTCGGAGGCTACAAACCTGTACAGCAAGCATGTTACTGTACTGAATACTGTAGGCAATTGTTACACAATGGGAAGCATTTGTGTATCTAAACATATTTAAATACAGAAGAGGTACGGTAAAAATAAGTTATAAAAGATTTTTAAAGAATGGTACACTTAGCCGGGCTCGGTGGCTCAGCCTGTAATCCCAGCACTTTGGAAGGGTGAGGTGAGTAGATTGCCTGAGCCTGCAGGTTCGAGACCCGCCCGGGCAACTTGGCAAGACCTCATCTCTACAATAAATAAAAAATCAGCCGGGCGTGGTAGCG
>NW_007257525.1:238826-240376 GCF_000164805.1 Carlito syrichta | reverse complement strand
GAGGCTGCGGTGGCCGGGGAGTGGCCACTGCCACTCCAGTCTGGGCGACAGAGTGAGACTCCAACTCAAAAAATAAAAAAATAAAAAAATAAAGACAAGGCCAGGCATGGTGGCTCACGCCTATAATCCCAGCACTTTGGAAAGCTGTGGTGAGAGGATTGCCTGAGCCCATGGGTTCGAGACCAGTCTGGGCAACTTGGCAAGACCTCATCTTTACAATAAGTCAAAAAATTAGCCAGGCGTGGTGGCGCGTGCCTGTAGTTCCAGCTACTTGGAAGGCTGAGACGGAAGAATTGCCTGAGCCCAGCAGACCGAGGCTGCAGTGGCTGAGCCCCAGGATGAGTGACAGCGTGAGACTCCAACTCAAAAAAAAAAAAAAAGACAGAGGGAGTTTTGGGAGATACACAGGCAGGCACTGGAGTGACATAACCACAAGGTAGGGAATGCCTGGAGCCACCAGATGTGGAAAGAAGAGGGGGCATGAATTTCCCATCATAACCTTCGGAGAGAGGGCAACCCTGCCAACACCTCACTTTCAGACTTCTGGCCTCCAGAACAGTGAAAAAGAATAAATTTCTGTTGTTTTAAACTACCCAGTTGATGTAATTTGTTAAGAGCTCTAGGAACGGTGCTTTAAAAAAAATGAAAAAAAAAAAAACATGCTGGCGTGGATACAGTGAAAAGAAAATACTTACACACTTTTGGGGGGAGTGTCAATTAGTACAACATCTATAAAAATCAGTATGCAAATTTCTCAAAGACCCAACAGTAGATCTATCATTCAATCCAGTAATCCCACCACTTAGAATCTACCCAAAGGAACAGAGGTCATGACATTAAAAAAAAAGACACCGGCACTTGTACATTCATCACAGAATAATTCACAATTGTCAAGATGTAAAATCAACCTAAATGCCCATCGACAGATCAGTGGATAATGAAAATGTGGTATACACACACGCATGCACACACACACCATGGAATACTATTCAGCCATGAAAAGGAATAAAACCATGTATTTTGCAACCACTTGGATGGAATTGGAGACGACCATCCTAAGTGAAGTAACTCAAGAACAGAAAACCAAAGGCCACATGTTCTTACGTATAAGAGGGAGCCGAACTAAGCTTCTACGAAGGCATGGAGAATGGCATGATGGACACTGAAGACTCAGAAGGGAGAGGGTGGGAGGGCGGTAGGGATGAAAGAAACTACCTATCCGGTACAGTGTGCATGGTGGGAGTGGTAGGTATACTGAAAACCCAGATTTCTTTACCACTATATAATGCCTCCCTGTAACTGAAAATCACCTGTGGCCCCTGAAGTCATTGAAATAAAAATAGCCGGGCTCAGCCTGTAATCCCAGCACTTTGGGGAGGCTGAGGCAAGTGGATTACCTGAGCCCACAGGTTCAAGACCAGCCGGGCTAACCTGGCGAGACCTTGTCTCTATAATAAGTCAAAAACTAGCCGGACATGGTAGAGCATGCCTGTAGTTCCGGTGACTTGGAAGGCTGAGGTGGAAGGATGGCCGGAGCCCATTAGGTCGAA
>NW_007257525.1:235922-238806 GCF_000164805.1 Carlito syrichta | reverse complement strand
CAAAGTTCACACCTATAATCCCAGCACTTTGGGAGGCCGAAGTGAGGGGATTTCCTGAGCCCACGGGTTCAAGACCAGCCGGGGTAACCTGGCGAGACCTTGTCTCTACAATAAGTCAAAAACTAGCCGGACGGTGGAAGGTGGAAGGATGGCCGGAGCCCATTAGGTCGAAGCTGCAGTGGCCAGGAGCGTGTCACTACACTCCAGTCTGGGCGACAGAGTGAGACTCCAACTAAAAAAATAAAAAAAAAAAAATTAAAATAAAGATAATTGGAAACCAACATGAGCAATATAGCAAGGCCTTGTCTTCATAGAAAATTTAAAGATCAGGACAGGTGCGGTGGCTCACGCCTATAATCCCAGCACTTTGGGAGGCTGAGGTGAGAGGATTGCCTGAGCGCTCACAGGTTTGAGACCAGCCTGAGCAACTTGGCAAGATCTCATCTCTACAGTAAATCAAAATATTAGCTGGGGGTGGTGGCACATGCCTGTAGTTCCAGCTACTTGGAAGGCTAAGACAGAAGGATCGCCTGAGCCCACCAGGTAGAGGCTGCCGTGGCCAGGAGCATGCCACTGCACTCCAGCCTGGGTGACAGAGTGAGACTCCAACTGGAAAAAAAAAAAAAAAAAAAGAAAATGTAAAAATTAACTAGACATGGTGATGCACACCTGGAGCCCTAACTCTCCTAGAAGCTGAGGTGGGAAGATTATTTGAGCCCAGGAACTAGAGGTTATAGTGAGCTATGGTTGTGCCACATACACTTCCAGCCTGGGTGACAGAGGGAGACTTCAACTCTAAATAAATAAATAATAAATAAATAATCCAGCCTCAAGTATTCCTTTATAGCAAAACAGATAAACTAAGCACGAGTTTTTGTTTTTGTTTTTTTTAAGAATCAATTTATACAAAGCTTAAGAACAGGCAAAAATAATCTACAATAGGGAAGGGATCCGAGGAATCTGTGAGATGATGGACTGTTCTATCTGCTGATTAAGGAGGGCCTAATAGATGTACCCATATGTAAACATGTGTTGAGATGTGCATCTAAGATATATACAATTTTCTGTATGTAAACTGTACCTTAAAATATGTTTAACAGCTGGGTGGCTCACGCCTGTAATCTCAGCACTTTGGGAGGCAAAGGCAAGATAGTTGCCTGAGTCCAGGAATTCAAAAACAGCCTGGGCAACATGGTGAGCCCTCATATCTACTATAAATTTTTTTTAAAAGTAGCCTGGTGTGGTGGTACGCACCTGTAGTTCTGGCTACTTGGAAGGCTGAGGTGGAAGATTCACCTGAGCCCAGCAGGTCGAGGCTGCAGTAGCCGTGAGCATGCCACTGCACTCCAGCCAGAATGTCAGAGTGAGACTCCAACTCAAAAAAAAAAAGAGTTTAAGAGATGCTATAAAAGAATACTTCATAATATGGGAAAATGCTAACATTACTTTAAGTACAAAAAAAAGTTGTATTTATTAATTTGTTTAACAGGCATATTGGGCATCTACCAAACTTCAGACATTATCCTAGGACACCAAGAATAATAGTGAATAAAACAGAAAATTGTTTCTGTCCCCAATCAGCTTACATTCTAGCATTCTATTGGGGAGTTTGTTTCACAATAAGTATATACATACATGTACAGTGTATGTATTATTGTGTATGTGTGCATGTTTATCTCTGTATACACTCATTTTGTCAATATATGCTTTAAATAACCTTAAAAAAAGAAAATGGAAATGTTTAACTATGGCATCTGTCTTGGTGATTACAGGTAGTTTTTATTATTTTCTCTAATCTTTTATCATTTTCTACAATGAGCATGTATCCATTTTACAATCAAGGAAAAACATTGTTAACAGAACTCTGAATACGGACATATTGGTTCTGTCAGTGTCTCAGAGGAAGGAGGGCCATAGTGTGTTCCCTGAGAACTTGTAGCGAGTGAGTTTTGGCAGTTGTGTAACCCCAGAATGTCTGCATACAACGTGAATGAATCTCATCAAGGCAATTGATGTAGAAAGTTTTATTAAGAAAGAAAGAACAACAAGGTGGCCAGGAAAAACTTTTTAATTGGCATCATGAAATGGTCTCTGTAGGGACCGTTTACTAAGCCAGGATTTTTCACTGAACATTAGGTCAAAGTCATTAAAACCAAGCCAGGAATGTATATAAACTACAGTGAAATGTTTGCCCAGCTTGCTCAATTATATTCTTACTTCTGCCATTGACTTGTAGGCTATCCTGAGTTCACACAGCTCACACAACTAAATTTCTCACCTATGAAATGGTAACAGTAACCTCTATGTAGAGATCCACACAGTTTCCACATGGCTCTCTTTGACCTAAATCATATTCTGACTTCAGGAGATCCACAGGGAGGCATGCACCTGGCTACCCAACTGGCCACAGTTTATGTCTTGCTTCAATTTCCTCCTGTGACACATCACTGATTGTCAGTCACTAAGCCAGGGAGAAGTTATTGTGTGCAAGTATGTTTGAAATGGGATTTCGGTTGTTTAGAAATCTACATTCTGTGATTAATCAGCTAATTAGATACAGAACAAATAAATGAGAAGATAATTCTCTATTTCTGTATGTGCATTATTTTTTTCTCTATATCCCAACACACAAAGGCATTCAGCTGTATGAATCTGCTTCACATTGTTTGTTTGTTGTTATTGTTGTTTTGCAGAGCTGAGGTCTTGCTAGGCTGCCCAGGCTGGTCTTGAACTCCTATGCTCAAGCAATCCTCCCATCTCTACCTCCCAAAATGCTGAGATTACAGGCATGAGCCACCACGCCCGGCTTCTGTTTCACAATGTAAGTTCTTTCTTTCAGAGTGAGTAGTAGTACACTAAAAGTATACATTACATTTATTCAAAA
>NW_007257525.1:232736-235336 GCF_000164805.1 Carlito syrichta | reverse complement strand
CTGGGAGACAGAGTGAGACTCCAACTCAAAAAAAAAAAAAAAACCATAAATAATTGTTATACTCGATATAGACTGTTACCAAAAGATAAGTACAAGTCACGTTTGACTTCTACAATTACGAGAGGTACTCAAAGTGGTTACCATCAGCATCCAGACACTTCTGATTATGGCAAACTGAAAGTAATACACAGATAACATCTCTTAAAATATTTATACATTTTTTGGCACCCCGGTATATATATGACCGGGCCATGAGATGCCCAGATATTTGATCAAACATTATTCTGGGTGTGTCTGTGAGAAAGTTTCTGGAGGAGATTAACATTGAATCAGTAGATTGCTTTCCCTAACATGGATGAGCCTCATTCAATCATTTAAAGGCCTGGATAGAGATGCATATGACTGAATAAGAAGAAATTCCTGTTTCCTGACTGTCTTTATCAGGAACATCAGTTTTTTCCCTAGAGAAGTTCTAATTCAAATGGACAAAATCTAACCTGAATTATAAAAACAGATTTCAGCGAATTTACAGACCCAGTACCCCCTGAATGGAGAGGAGGCTAGGTCCCTTTGAAGAAGGGTCCCAGTGCACTACCCAAAATTCATACTGTTCATTTTCCCCCCCAGCCTCCCCCAAAGAGACCCATACTTTAACCAGGGTCACTGTGCTCTGGGGAAAAAGAATTAATCAAATATCTCGGGAACTACTGGGCACTGGCTCTGAACTGACACTAGTTCCAGGACACCTAAAATAACACTGTGGCCTACTAGTCAGAGTAGAGGCGTATAGAGGTCAAGAGAAATGGAATTTTAGCTCAGGTTTATTTCACAGTGATGCCAGTCAATTCCTAAACCCATCCTGTGGTTATTTCTCAAGTTCCAGAATGCAAAATTGAAAAAAACATAATCAGCAGCTAGCATAGTTCCCAGGTTGGTTCCCTGGCCTATGGAGTGAAGGCTATTATGATGCGAATGGCCAAGTGAAAGAACTAAAAGCACTGCTACCTAGAAAAATAGTAAACCAAAAGCAATACCATATTCCTGGAGAGGTTGCAGAGATTAGTGCCACCATCAAGGGCTTGAAAGATACAGTGGTGGTGGTTCTTACCATGTCTCCATCCTTCTGGCCTGTACAGAAGACAGAAATGGGTCTTGGAGAATGACTGTGGATTATCATAAGCTTAACTGGGTAGTGGCTCCAATCACAACTGTTGTATCAGTTGTGGTTTCATTGCTTGAGTAAGTTGCCACATCCTCTGGTAACTGGTATATAGCTATTGAGCGGGCAAATGTCTTTTTCTCCATCCCTGTCAACAAAGACCACCAAAAGTAGTTTGCTTTCAGTTGTTAAGGCCACCAATACACCTTTACTGCCCTACCTCAGGAGTATATCAACTCTCCAGCCCTATGTCATAATTTAGTTTGCAAGGATGATCATCTTTGCCTTCACAAGAAATCACACTGGTCCATTACACTGATAATACACTAACTGGATCTAGCAGCTACTTTAGACTTATAGAGTGAGAAATAAATTCAACAAAAATTCAGGAACCTTCAGTGAAATTTCTAAGGATCCAATGGTATGGGGCATGTTAAAACATCTCTTCTAAGATAAAGAATAAAGTGTTGCATTTGGCCTCTTCTGCAACAGAGACACAACACACAGAAGGCCTCTGGACTTTTATTTTATTATTTATTCATTTATTTATTTTGTTTATTTTTTTGAATTGGAGTCTCACTCTTGTTGCGCAGGCTGTGGTGCAGTGGCATGCTCATGGCCACCGCTGCCTCGAACTGCTAGACTTAGGAGTCGACCTGCTGGACTTAGGTGATCCTTCAGCCTCAACCTTCCAAATAGCTGGAACTACAGATGTATGCCACCACGCCCAGCTATGGACTTTTATGTTTGTTTTGATTTGTTTTTTTCAGGTTCTGCAAAGGGTTTATTGGGGGACCAGGGAATTCAGTCCTTCTTGGCCGCTGCCTTCCTCGTGGCCAGGATGTTGCCCAGCTCCTCATGCTTCCTCTTGGTACAGATGTGTGTCCCCACCCGTTTCTTGATGAACTTGAGCGCCTGCTTGTCTGTGGAGACCTTGGGCAGCTCCCTAGTCTCCCAATACCCCCCTATGCCGCCAGTACAGGACTTAGCCGCACACCTCTCAGATCATGTCCTACACAAACTTGCTGTGCTTGGTCAGGCGCCCGGGATGGCAGCGGTACCTCACTTGCTCAACGTTCTTGGTCACCTCATGGCCCTTGTTAAGGTCCATGGCCATGGGATACTGCAAGGCCATGGCTGCTGCTCTTCAATGGATGAAGCAGCCTCTGGATTTTTAAGGTAACGTGTCCTCATTTGAGTGTGTTATTCCAACACATTTGCCAAGTGATCCCCAAACTTCTAGTTTTTAGTGGGGCCCGGAACAAATAAAGGCTTTGCAACAAACAGGTTCAAGCTACTCTGCCACTTGGGCCATGTGATCCAGCGGATCCAACGATGCTTAAAGTGATCAAGATACAGTTTGGAGCCGGGCTCGGTGGCTCAGCCTGTAATCCCGTGCCTTTGGGAGGCTGAGGTGAGTGGATTGCCTGAGCCTGTGGGC
>NW_007257525.1:207838-232716 GCF_000164805.1 Carlito syrichta | reverse complement strand
CAGGTCGAGGCTGCGGTGGCCGGGAGCAGCCACTGCACTCCAGTCTGGGTGACAGAGTGAGACTCCAACTCAAAAAAAAGAATATAGTTTGGAGCCTCTGAAAGCCCCGGGCCTGTGGGCCGCATGCGTGGGTGCTGGAGGAGCCCCAAGACTTGAGACATCCATACGGATTCGAAGACGAAGCCTGCAGACACTTCTGGTCCGGGTAGCTCAGCTGATTATGTTCATGTTGCCACGATTGTCAACCCCTGATTTTGTTGGGAGGAGGGTGCCCATCTTCTGTTCTAACTATACTCAAGATGTCCCTGTGACTAAATTCTGAACATTTACAGGGAGACTGGAGTTCTAGCAACCATTTTATGACAATAAAACAACCTTAAGCCATATGCCAAGAATGGAGGAAGATAGAGTCTAGGTCCCTGAAGACATCATGG
This sequence comes from Carlito syrichta, assembly GCF_000164805.1. NCBI lineage: Eukaryota > Metazoa > Chordata > Mammalia > Primates > Tarsiidae > Carlito > Carlito syrichta. Next base: position 232,282 of record NW_007257525.1, on the reverse strand, counting down.
AGTTGACAGAAAAGTCCTGGATTTCCTACCTCTGGACTTCTCATTATGGGAGAAAATAAGACAATTTGTTCAAGGTACAAAAAAAAAAAGAAAAGAAAGCTCCCAAAGACATCACAGTGCAGATCCATAGGACTTTGGAGCAAAGCCTTGTTGCCGTCTGCAGATAACTACTCTCCTTTTGAAAAACAGGTCTTGGTCTCCTACTGCGCCTTAGTAAAGACTAAATGTGGCTGGGCTCAGTGGCTCAGCCTGTCATCCCAGCACTTTGGGAGGCCGAGGTGAGTGGATTGTCTGAACCCGTGAGTTCGAGACCAGCTCAGGCAACTTAGCGAGACCTTGTCTCTACAATAAGTTTTCTAAAAAATTAGCCGGGCATGGTAGCGTACACCTGTAGTTCCGGTTCCTTGGAAGGTTAAGGTGGAAGGATTGCAGGAGCCCAGCAGGTCGATGCTGGGATGGGCGTGAGCATACCACTGCACTCCAACCTGGGCGACCGAGTGAGACTCCAACTCAAAAAAAAAAAAAAAAAAACCACAAAAAAACCTGAATGTTAACCATGGGCTACCAAGTTACCATGCAACCTGAGCTACACATCATGAACTGAGTGTTATCTGAAAAAGCTGGGTGTGCACAGTGGCACTCCATTATTAAATGAAAATGGTGTAGTTGAGATGGGGTCTAAGCTAGCCCTGAAGTCACAAGCAAGTTATGTGAAGAAGTGATCCAAATGCCCATGGTTTTTTCTATGGCTCCACTGCCCTCTCTCTCTCAACCTGCACCTGTGACCTACAATCAGCTGACAGAACAAAAGAAGACTTGGAACTGGTTTCTAGATGGTTCTGCATGATATGCAGGCACTAGGCAAAAGTGGACAGTTGAAGCATTACATCCATTTTGCAAGAGATCTCTGAAGGACAGCAATAATGGGAAGTCATCCCAGTGGGCAAAATATTGAGCAGTGCACCTGGTTGTTCATTTTGCTTGGAAGTAGAAATGATGTGGTACATTTTCATGATGGAATATTATTCAGTCATAAAGAAGGACAAAATCATGAACTTCACAGCAACCTGGATGGACTTAGAGTCTATCTAACAGAAGAGGATTTTAACAACCAAGCAAATGGATGATCAGTCAGCCTGTTACTATGCAAAATAAGATGTATTGAATTTAGATCAGTATTTAAATATTGTTAATTTTACATCATAGCATTTAAGTTATTGAATATCAACAAGAAGAATAAATATCCCTCAAAAACTATACTTCCTATTCTGAAGAAGGAGTTAGTACATTTTCAGTTATATGTAGGATAGCTGTATCACGTTAGGCAGAATTATGACCTTGCTATTGTTTTCATTTGGAGATTAAGTATGGTTTAAGGAATTGTGTATGAGTAACCAAGTTGACAAAGGGTGCACATTTGATGGGTTGAATGAATGTACCAACTTGACTGGCCCAAGGGATACCCAGATATTTGGTCGTACATTCTTCAGGGTATGTCTGTGACAGTGTTCTGTGATGAGATTAGCATTTGAATCAGTAGACTGAGTAAAGCAGGTCTCACCCAATCAGTTGGAGACCTGAAAAGAGCAAAAAGGATGAGTAAAAGAGAATGCCTTCTGCTTGAGTACCTTTAGTCAGGAACACTGATTTTTTTTCCTGCCTTTTTACTTGAACTGAAACATTGGCTTTTTCTGGTTCTTGAGCCTGCTTGCTGGCTTTCGTACTAGAGCTATGCCTACTTTCCTGGGCCTCCAGCTTGCTGATTTCAGATGTTGGAACTTATCAGTCTCCAAAATCAGGTGAGCCAAGCCAATTCCTTATAATAATATTCTCTCTCTCTCTCTCTCTCTCTCTCTCTCTCTCTGTCTCTCTCTTTCTTTCTTTGTCTCTCTCATTCTTTCTCTCAATATTTGTCTACCTATACTCATGTGTCTATTTTTCTGAAGAACTTTGGTTAATATACATGCATACATACATACATATGTGTGTATGTACCTGCTTGTATATACATATACACATATGCATAATTTACATATAATATCAACATAGAACTTTACATCATTATGATGACTAGAAATATTATGTCTCTAGATCATTGAGTATAAGTGGTGTTTTGATCACTTATTCCCTTGGTAGGTTTTAATCCTATAATTGCTCAAATGACTAATAATTAGCTAGGTGAATGTACTATTTCATAGAATTTGTCTATAATTATTGGACCTATTCTAGCTTAGTTTTATCAAGGAAATAAAGTATAAGTAAAATGTTTGTGTCTGCCTTTGTGCGATTACCTTTATTAACATTTCTTTACTACTGTACTGCCTCATCTCCCTGAACTCTAAATGGTGGAGTATCCCAATGCTCTGTCCTTGGACAAATTGTTTTCTCTATATACGACTCACTGTCTATGTAATTATATTCAGTCTCATAGGTTTAATTACAATTTTTTGCTATACAAAATTTATTTTCCCAGCACAGAGGTTTCTTTGGACTTTAAGCACACATTCCCACTTACAAGTCTCATGGACATTTCAAAATTATTATGTCTAAAACTGAGTTCCTGATATTTACACAATGCCTTCCCTGCTTTTCAGTCACTGGCAGTTCCAATCTCTCAGTTGCATCTTTATTCTTAATATCTTATTTGTCAGTAGATTTCATCAACCCTTTCTACAAAATGCATTTAGAATCTGACAACATCTGCTGCTACCACCCAACATTACCTCTTGCCTAGACTGTTGCAATACTCTTTTAGCTGATCTACTTATTTTTTCCCTTGATACCATTCAGACCCACTCTCAAGAGAGCAGCTAGCAAAATACTGTCAAAATGTAAATCACATCATGCCATTCTTCTATTCCAAAACTTTGCCTCTAATTGCAATTGGGGAAAGAGAAAATTCTTTAATATACTTATAAAACTAAATTAGTCTGTGGTCTTGGAGAAGCAGATGCCAAGGTGGGATTAACTGTGCATGTCAACAAGATGATAAACTAGGAAGCTCCAGGAACTCAATCCCCCGCCCAGAAAAAATAAATAAATGATTTAAAAAACTGAAAAAAATGACTCTAAAGCACTTCTGAAAAATCAAAGATCTACAGCAACCAAGTGAATGCCAAATTAAGAAAAAGCTACATGCAAACAGTAGGGGAATTTCATGATATTTTTACGCACCTTGCTCTGCCCCCTTCCAAGAGTGACACGGTCATGAAAAAAAGTAGTGGCCTGGCTCCCAATCTTCTTCCATGGGCCAAATTTGCACCTTTCTAACCTCTCTGTAGACTGTCTGAGGGACTAGTCTCTGTATTGACTCACTCAGCTCAGGATGTCGAAAGAATCTCAACTCTCTGGCCAGCACAAGCAATGGGAAGCAGTGGACACAATTTGTGAAAACCATAAAAGGATTCCAGACCCACAGACAACTGGAGCAAGAGATCACTGATTGAGGAATATCATAGAAAAACAGTCCCTGAGAAGAATCAGGGGTGACACCTTAGGATAGTTATGCTTAAAAGTAGCCGGGCTGTTGGCTCAGTCTGTAATCCCAGCACTTTGGGAGGCCAAGGCGAGTGGATTGTCTGAACCCATGGGTTCGAGACCAGTTCAGGCAACTTGGCGAGACCTCGTCTCTACAGAAAAAAAAAAAAAAAACTAGCCAGGCATGGTAGCATGCGCCTGTAGATCTGGCTACTTGGAAGGATCGCTGGAGCCCAGCAGGTCGACACTGGGGTGGCCATAAGCGTGCCACTGCACTGCACTCCAGCCTGGAAGACAGAGTGAGATTCTGACTCAAAAAAAAAAAAATGCTTAAAAATAACTATGCATATGGGGAAACTGATTAGCTTGGGCTAATCAATTAATATCTTGATAGCTGGGCTAATCAATTAATATCTTGTCCTAAAAGTAGCTAGTCTGCAAAAACTGGTGAAGGTGGCTGTTTCCTCAAATGCCCAATTTTCAACATGCTACAAGGCATACAAAGAAACAGGAAAATACGGGCCACTTGAAGGAACAGATAAATCTTTAGAAGCTGTCTCCCAAAAAATACAGTCATCGGACTTCTTGACAAAGGCTTTCAAACAACTGTCTCTGGTATGCTTAAAGATCTCAAGGAAAACATAGACAAAAAACCTAAAGGAAATTAGAAAAATGACATATGAAAAAATGAGAATATCAGCAAAGAGAAATAAAGTACAACAACTGAATTGAAAAATCCACTGGAGCGTATTCAACAGCAAACTTGAACAGGCAATAGAAAGAATCAGTGAACTTGAAAACAGGTCATTTGGAATTATCATATCTAATGAGCAAAAAGAAAAAAATGAATAGAACCTAAGGGATTTTCCAGACACCATCAAGCAGACCAGTAAACACATGATGGAAAATGAAAAAGGCCAGGCATGGTGGCTCACACCTGTCATCCCAGCACTTTGGGAGGCACAGTCCAGAGAATTGCCTGAGCCCAGGGATTTAAGACAAGCCTGGACAATATGGTGAGACCTCATCTCTACAATAAATCAAAAAATTAGCTGGGCATGGTGGTGCATACCTGTAGTTCCAGCTACTTGGAAGGTTGAGGTGGAAAGATCACCTGAACCTATCAGGTCAAGGCTGCAGTGGCTATGAGTGTGCCACTGCACTTCAGCCTGGGCAACAAAGTGAGGCTCCCACTCAAAAAAAAAAATGAAGAAGAAGAAGGTGGGAGACAGAGAACTTATGCAATGAAATAATGACCAAAAATTTCATAAATTTAAAGAAATACATGGTACGCAAATGCATGAATCTCAACAACTTCCAAGTAAGACAAGCCTAGAAGACTCCATCAAGACACACCATAATCAAATTGTTGAAAGACAAAGAAAAACTCTTGAAAGTAGCAACAGAAAAGATAGTGATGAAAGCAACATGCCCAGTGATTCCCAATAAGATTAGTTAATTTCTCAGTAGAAATCATGTAGGCCAGAAGCAATTGGGAAGATACATTTAAAGTGCTGAAAGAAAAAAATAAACTGTCAACCAGGAATTCTATATTCAGCAAAACTGTCCTTCAAAAATTAAGATATTCCTAGATGGGGGGAAGGATATTCATAGATAAATAAAGCTCAGGAAATTTATCATCACTAGATTTACCCTACAAAAATGTCTAAAGAAGTTCTACAAGTTGAAACAAAAGGATAACACAAAGTAAATCAAAGCCATATGAAACTATTAAGTTATCCAGCAAAAGTAAACTCAAGGAAAAATATTTTTTAAAATATTATAGGCCAGGCTCGGTGGCTCAGCCTGTCATCCCAGCTCTTTGGGAAGCTGAGTCGAATGAATTGCCTGAGCCCGCGGGTTCGAGACCAACCGGGGCAACTTGACGAGACCTCATCTCTACAATAAATCAAAAATTAGTCAGGCATGTTAGCGCGTACCTGTAGTTCTGGCTACTTGGGAGGCTGAGACAAAAGGATCGCCGGAGCCCAGCAGGTCACCACTGGGGTGGACGTGAGCATGTCTTGCATTCCAGCCTGGTTGACAGAGTGAGACTCCAACTCAAAAATATATATATATTATAATTTTGGACTTTTAACTCTACTTTTAATTTTCCTGCAGAATCAAAAAGACAACAGCATATGACATAGCAACATCCCAAATATTTATTCATTTCATTAAAGAAAAAATACGGCATAAAAATATTTAACCTTAAAGTCAACATTTGGAGGTATGATATTATTAATTAAATCTATTTTTGTTGAACTCAATATAAATCAAGCATGGTTCTAGATACAAATACAATGGTGAGCAAGATTGGGTTATTTTCCTCCTGGAGTCTATATGCTAGTAAGAGAGAAACAAATAAATAATAATAGTAATCACGTGGTAATAAATAATAACACACTACTAAGCGTCTTGAAGAAGACAAAGCAAGGAAAAAAAGGACAGAGGGGCCAAAGTAATGGAGGCTATTTGAAACAAGGTGGACAGGAAAGGAAATTCTAAAAAAGCAACCCTTGAGTATAAATCGAAATGGTGGTAGGTGCACAACTTATGAAGATCTGGGTGGTGGATTTGTGTGCCGGTGGGGAAGACAGGTATAAAAGCCCTGAGTTATAAAAGAACAAGTTGTGTATAATGGACAGTATAACTGAAGAATGGGAAGAAAGGAGGAGGGGCCAGGAGAAATCAGAGGGGCAAGTAGGGAGCAAATCATGTGCCCTTATAAACCATGACAGAAAGTCCAAATTTTATTCGAAATATGATGACAAATCCTTGAAGAGGCCTGGTGTGTGTGGTGGCTCACTCCTGTAATCCCAGCACTTTGGGAGGCAGAGATGGGAGGATTACTTGAGCCCAGGTGTTTAAGACCAACCTCGGCAATATAGCAAGACCTCATCTCTTACACAAAATACAAAATACAAAAATTAGCTGGTGCATGCCTGTCGTCCCAACTACTTGGGAGGCTGAGGTGGAAAGATGACCTGAGCCCAAGAGGTCAAGGCTGCGTGACTGTTACCCTGCATTCCTGCCTGGACGACAGAGTAAGACCCTAGCTCAAAAAAAAAAAAAAAAGATTATTGAAGAATATGAAGCAGGAGAATGGCATGATTAGATTTAATATTTTCAAAAAATATGCATTGCTGGATTAAGATTTTACACATCTGTGTTTATAGCAAGATTGGCCTAAAATCATCTTCTTTCTTATTGTCCTTGAATAGTCTTGTTGTCGAAGTTATAATAGTATCATAAGACAAAGTTGAAAAATATATTTGTCTTTTGTTCTCTGGAACATTTTGAGAAGACTGGAATTATCTGTTCCTTGAATAACTTATAAATACTGCCTGTAAATCTCTCTAACCTTGATGTGAATTTCCGCACAGACTTCTGTTTCAACGTACTTAGTAGCTATAGGTCTCTTTACATTTCTAGTGTTTAAATTTGGTAAGTTATTTGGCAATTTATTTTTCTGAGAAAATACCCATGTTTTCAGATTGTTAAAATATATTTATATAACCTTTTACTTAAGACCAATATAAAATAAAAGGGTACCTGAAACAAATATTAATTATTGGCAAGATACACAAAACGTTTTTTAACATATTTACCTTAGGCAGCAAAGGACAGTGACTCCTGAGAGATAGAAAACAAACAAGATTGCCATTATGATTTACCTGTCTATGACCCTGAGAGAATTTCCAGGCTGCAGCACACGGTGGGAAATCTCGTGTGGATTGTAGAGGACGCTCAGAGTTTAGAAAGTAGAGCTGAATCCAAGGAGACCAGGGCAGCTAGAGTTCATGGGCAGAGTACCAGAGAAGAGAGAGCAGGTGCAGAAAGAGAGAAAATTCCAAAGATCTGCAGATGATCAGCTCACAGAGAACAGATCAGCATAAATATGTGAGAAAGCTACCCCCACGCCAAAGAAAGAATGGACTGGAAGGAACAAAAGGAACAGTGTGCACAGCTCACACAGCGCTGGGAATGGTGCCTATTTCTCCCAGCCAGTTGGGAAAACCTCATAATTCGTGGAACACGCAGAAGAATCTTGCTTCCATAGTGGAAAATAATTAACTTCAGATTAAACACTGCTCTCATCCTACCTAATAAATCTTAAAAGCAAGAACAAAAAGAATCAAACTGTTGCCATGTAATTTGTGTACCAGAATAAAGCTCAAGAATTTTTATAGGAATGCCAATATATCCAGCAAAAACAAAGCAAAATTCACAATGTTTGCTATCCAGTCAAAATGTAATAAGTAAACAAAGAATAAGAAATATGACCCTTAGTGAGGAGGAAAATTAGTCAACCCAAACCAGCCCAGATTTTTATATAGATATCAGAATTAGCAAAGAAGGCATGAGAACAGTTATTATAACAATGGCCCAGAATTTCAAAAAGTTAGAGAAAAGAATAAACATCCTAAGTAAAGATGTAGAAAAAAATGATCCAAGTCAATGAAGTCAGATGCTGATATCTTGAAAAGATCAATAAAAGTGATAAGCCTCTAGCCCAGGGCTTCTCATCTGTAGGTGATTTTGCCCTCCAGGAGAAATTTGGCAATGTCTGGAGATATTACTGATTGTTACAACTCAGAGCGCTGCTAGTATCCAGTGGGTAGAAGCCAGGAATGCTTGTTCAACATCCTACAATGTGTGGAAAAATCCCCACAACAAAGAATTATCCAGTTCAAAATGTCAACAATGCTGATGTTAAGAAACCCTGCTCTGATCAGACTGATCCAGGAAAAAAAAAAAGAGAAGACACAAATTACCAATAACAGATAGGAGAAAGGTGACCTCATTGTAGATCTGACATACATTAAAAGTACAATAAGCCAAAATTGAGAATAATTACATGCCAATAAGTTTGTACATTTAAACAAAGCTGGAAAATGTGTTGAAAAACAAATTATGAAAACTCATTGAAGAATAAAGAGATTACCCAAGTACCATAGGTTCATATCTATTAGAGAAACTAAATTTGTACATTTAAAAATGTTATTGTAGGCCAGGCTCGGTGGCTTTGCCTGTAATCCCAGCACTTTGGGAGGCCGAGGCAAGTGGATTGCCTGAACCCACAGGTTCGAGACCAGCCTACTATAAATAAAATATTAGCCAGGCATGACAGAGCATGCCTGTAGTTCCGGCTACTTGGAAGATGGAGATGGAAGGATCGCCGGAGTCCAGCAGGTCAATGCTGGGGTGGCTGTGAGTGTACCGCTGCACTCCAGCCTGGGTGATGGAGTGAGACTCCAACTAAAAAAAAAAGAAAAAAAATTATTGTGAAGAAAACTTCAGGTCCAGATGGCATTACTGGTGAATTCTGCTGAACATTTAAAGAAGAAAAAAAATTAACTCTACAAAAATACTTCTCAAAAATTAAAGTCAACAACTACAACCCAACTAATTATATGCAACCAGCATTAAACAAAACCACAATGACATTGTTTTTAAAAACACATGCACAAAACCCAGTAGGACAATATCACCCATGAATAAACATGTAAATTTTTCTAATAAAATTTTAACACATCAAAACGAGCACAATGAGAAGGAGTATATGCCATTACCAAGTGGGATTAATCCTAGGAAAAGACTGGTTTAACTTTTTTTTTGATTTATTGTAGAGATGAGGTCTCGCCAAGTTGCCCAGGCGGGTCTCGAACCCGCGGGCTCAGACAATCCACTCACCTCAGCCTCCCAAGGCGCGGGATTACAGGCTGAGCCACCGAGCCTGGCTGGTTTAACATTTTAAAATCAATGAAAAAAAATCAATATATTTCACTGTAGCAACAAACTGAAGAAGAAAAACTAGATGATTATCTTAATAGAAGCAGAAAAATGTTTAGCAAAATTCAACATTCGTTCCAGATTTAAAATTCCCAGTACATTAAGGGTAAAGAGGAACTTCTTCAATTGGTTCTTGATAAGAGACAATTATAAAATGTACAGTTAACATATATTTAATAGTAAAAGAGTGGGTCCTTCTTTTCTGTTACAATGAAGAACAAGGTAAGGATGAACAATATTAACAATTCTATGCAACATTGTACCAGAGGGACTAGCCAGTGCAATAAGGGAGGAAAAAGAGTCACCCATCCCTACCCAGCAGAAATGAGGAGACCCTCAGTCAGGTATCCACAGAAGCTGAATGGGGAACCTCAGTTTCTATGCCCTCCTGGTAGGAACAAAGTGGTATCTTCCTCCTTTCACTGTTAGAGTGGAGTCAAAGAAAGCTAGATAAAATAGAAGAACTTAAATTAAGATCCAGACCTTCATAACATCATACTTAAAGCATCCTGGGTTCAATAAAAAATCACTCATATCTAGGACCAGAAAGATCTCAAACAATGGCAAAAAACAATGAATAGATGCAATAGTGAGATAACAAAAAGAACTATTGAACTACCTAATGAAGACTATAAGGAAGACCTGATAAAATACTTAAATGAGCAACTACAAACATGCTTGAAACAAATGGAAAAAATAGAAAGTCTTAGCAAAAAAAAAAAAAAGAGGGAGAGAAAAGTACTTCTTATATAATTGTCTCATTATATCTAGCTTATTAATAAGATTTATATTGATTACAAGTTGATATAATATTTTGGATGAATTGGGTTAAATAAAATATATTATTATATTGATTTCTCTTGTTTTTTTTTAAAGTGGCTAACTGAGAGTTTAAAATTAAGAATGTGGTTCTCATTAAATTATTATTGGACAGTACTGTTTGAGGACAAAAAGCAATTCTCAACAAAAACCAATCATACAGCATATGCTCTCTGACCAAAGTGAAATTAAACTAAAAATTGACAATAAAAGTATTACTAGAAAACACAGAGTTTGAAGATTAATACATACTTCCAAATAGCTCATGGGGAGGGAGAAGAAACCACAAAGGAAATTAGAATATGTTTTATTTTGAATGAAAGCATAAATATGAATATTTGTGGGAAATGTATAGCTTAAGTGCCCATACTAGGAAAAAAGAAATGCTAAGAATAAATGACCTATGTATCTAGCTCAAAAAATTTTTTAAAAATAGAAAATTAAGCTCAAAGAAAGAGAAGGAAATTATTAAAACAAGAGGATAATTTATTTACTTTGTTTACTTAGAAAACAAACCTACTCAAAAAAATATCAAAGACAAAAGTTAGTTCTTTGAAAGAAGTAATCAAATTAATAGGCACGTGGTGAGATTTATTAAGAAAAGAATGAAAGCAGAAATTACCAATATTAGGAATAAAAGGAGATGCCATTATTTGGAAAAAGAAAAAAAGAGTAAGAAACTGCCTTTTAACAACTTTGTGCCAATAACTTAAATTTTAGATGAAATTGGTAAATCAAAACACACAAAAACAAGTAGAAAATTTGAATACGCCTACATCGATTTTAAAAAATAAAATCACAATTAAAAGCCCACAAATAAAGCTCTTATCCTAGATGGTTTTACCAGTAAATGCCTCCAAATAATTAAGATTTTTGTTTTGTTTTTGGAGTGACCTTATACCAATTCTTTTGAAGAACAAAAAAAGAAACATAATTCTCAACTCTAAATGAGCATAATCTTGATACCAAAGCTTGATAATGACATTCCAATATGAGAAATAACAGATTTTCTCTATATCTCTAAAGAAGCAAATATCCTCAGTAAAATATTGACCCACTGATATGTAAAAAGTATAACATATTACAACCAAGTTGGACTTATTCTAAGACTGCAAGATTCACCTAACATTTGAAAATAAAACCTTAAAATTCAGCACATTAAGAAAATGAAAAAGAAATGTGATTTTATTATCTCAATAGATACTGAAAAAGCATTTGATAATTTAAACTTTCATTCATCGTCTTTTAAAAAAACGTAGCAAATTGGAATGGAAAGTAATGTCAGTTAGCGGAATAAACAGTATTTTAAGCAAACAACATCAGCAAATATTTTATATAATAGTGAAATATTTGGAGCTTTCCCCGGGAGTTTGAAAAGAAGATATGAAGGCTACCTGCCATTGCCTACTATCAATGAGAGAGAAAAAAATTTAGAAATACAGGAAACAAAAATATAAAATTACCATTATTTTCAAGTGACATGATTGTATTTGTAAAAACAAATCCCCCCTCAAAAGCTTACGGGTAAGTTTTTGGCAATAACAAGTATTCATAACATGTTCATGCACAAATTTGCCAATTAATTAATGATGTAGGATATAAGGTCAATATACAAAAGTTAATCGTATTTTACATATCAGCAGACAACATTTAGAAAATAAAATTCTGCCGGGTTCGGTGGCTCAGTCTGTAATCCCGCGCCTTGGGAGTCCGAGGTGAATGGATTGCCTGAACCTGCGGGTTCGAGACCCGCCTGGGCAACTTGGTGAGACCTCAGCTCTACAGTAAGTCAAAAAATTAGCCGGGCGTGGTAGCGGGTGCCTGTAGTTGCGGCTACTCGGAAGGCTGAGGCAGAAGGATCGCCAGAGCCCAGCAGGTCGAGGCTGCGGTGGCAGGGACCGGCCACTGCGCTTCAGTTTGGGCGATGGAGTGAGACTCTAACTCAAAAAAAAATAAAAAAAAGAAAAGAAAAGAAAATTCTTTAAAAGCATAAATACAATTTAGAACAACATAAGAAAATCAAGTACCTATGAAAAACTCTACTGAAAGTCATATAATATTACTACTCAGAAAACTACAAAATATTGTTGACAAAAATTTAAAGAAAAATTAAACAAATGGTAGATTTATCCTGTTCATGGATTGGAAGACTCAATACTGTAAACATGAATTCTTCCCAAAATTAATCTATGGGCTTGATGCAATTCCAAATTCTGAGAAAGTTAAAAAGCTGATTCTAAAATAAAATTTGGGTACAGTGGCATACACCTACAATCCCAGCACTTTGGGAGGCTGAGGCAGGAGGATCACTTGAGCCCAGGAGTTCAAGACCAGCCTGGGCAAAATAGCAAGACCTCATTGCCACAAAAAAAATTGTTTTTAATTAGCCAGGCATGGTGGCACACACCTGTAATCTCAGCTACTCAGGAGACTGAGGCAGAAGGATCATCTGAGCCCAGGAGTTTGAGGCTGCAGGGAGCCATGATGGTGCCCCTGCACCAGCCTGGGTGACAGAGTGAGATCCTGACTCAAAAATTTAATTAATTAATTTAATTATATTTAAATTTAAATAATCAAGAAAATTGAGGAGCCCTTAAAAGCAATAACAACAATGGAGAAATTATACTGCTAGACGTATAAAGCCACAGAAAATAAGCCTGTGGTAAAAGAAAAACAGAAACCACAGGAACAGAAGGGAGAACCCAGAAGTAGACCAACACCTACATGGATCCTTGATTTATGAAGAAAATGGCACTTCAAAGCCGTAGGTAAGGGATGGTGTTTCCCATAGATGGTGCCATGTCAATTGGATACACACCCACACACACATACACACACGAGTTTTATTTTTATCTTTACCTCTCGTTATAAAAGTTCCAACTCCAGTTTTTATACTGTTTTTACTAGCAGCTATCATTTCAAAGCGTAATTCATATACCATAAAATTTGACATTTTGAAATGTACAGTTTGGTGAGGTTTAGTGTATTCACAGAGTTGTGCAACCATATGTATTTTCAGAACACTTTCATCACCCAAAAAGAAACCCCAACCCCGTCAGCAGTCACTCCACATTTCCTACTCCACCAGGCCCTGCCAATGATTTACCTACTTTCTGTTTTTATGGATTTTCCTATTCTGGATATTTCATATAAATGAAATCATGCCATATGTAACTTTTGTAGCTAGTTTCTTTTACTTAGCCTAATGTCTTCAAAGTTTATCCATGTTATAGAACATATTAAGATTTCACTACTTTTTATTGGTGAATAATATTCCATTGCATGACTGTACCATATTTTGTTTACTCATTTACTAGTAGAAGAACATTTAAGTTGTTTCCACTTTTTTAGATATTATGAATAATTCTGCTATGAATTATTATGTACGAGTTCTTGTGTGGACATATATTTACTTTTCTCTTGAGTATATACCTAAGAGCAGAATTCCTGGGTCATAGATATCTACGCATTGAAAATGTCGCAGAACTGTTAAACTGTTTTGCAAAGTGTTTTGTTTATAATCCCATCAACAAAATATGCAGATCCTGATTTCTTCATATCCTCATCAACACTTGTCTTTTTTTATTATAGCCCTTCTGCTGAACATGGAATGGTATATTATTCTGACTTCGATTTACATTTCTCTGATGGCTAATAATCTTAGCACCTATTTATGTGCTTATTAGCTATTTGTCTATCTCCTTTGGACAAATGTTTGTTCAAGTCATTTGTTCATTTTTTAATTGGTTTTCAGCATCGAGTTGTAGGCGTACTTGATATATTTTAGATATTAATCCCTTAGCAGACATATAATTTCCATATATCTTTCCCATTATATGAGTTGCTTTCTCACTCTGTTGATAGTATCCTTTGATGACCAAAAGTTTTTAATTTTGACAAGATCCTATTTACCTATTTTTTTCTATTATCACTTATGCTTTTGGTGTCATATTTAAAAAACATTGCCTAACCCCAAGAAACAAGTATTTACTCTTTTGTTTTCTTCTAACAGTTTTATGTTTTAGTGCTCACATTTGGATTTCTGATCTTTTTTTTTTTTTTTTTAATTGAATCGGAGTCTCACTCCATCTCCCAGGCTGGATTGCAGTGGCACGCTCACGGCCATCCCAGTGTTGACCTGCTGGGCTGCGGGGATTCTTCTGCCTCAGCCTTCCAAGTAGCCAGAACTACAGGCGTGCACTACAACCCTAGGCTAATTTTTTATTTATTGTAGAGAGGAGGTCTCGTCAAGTTTCCCGGGCTGGTCTTGAACCCGCGGCCTCAGGCAATTCACCCACCTCTGCCTCCCAAAGTGCCAGGATTACAGACTGAGCCATCAAGCCCTGCCTCTGATCCACTTTGAGTGAATATTTGTATATGATATGAAGTAGGGGTCCAAGTTCAGTCTCTTGGATGTAGATATCTCCTGATCCCAGCACTGTTTGTTGTGTTTCCCCCATTGTGATATTTTGACACTCTTATTGAAAATCAATTGACCATGAATGTGAGGATTTATTTCTGAATTCTTGATTCTTCCCCATTGATCTTTATGGGAAAAAAAAAATCTTTATGCCACTATCACACTGCCTTGCTTACTGTAGCTTTGTGGTATGTTTTCTAATCAAGAAGTATACGTTTTCCAAATTTGTTCTCTTAAAAGATTGTTTTGGCTAGTTTGGGTTCCTTGTATTTCTACATGAAATTTAGGATCATCTTGTCCATGTTTTTAAAACTGGCCGTTGGAATTTTAATAGCAACTGCATTTAATATGTATCTCCATTTAGAGAGTATTGCCATCACAATGCTGTTGAGTCTTGTGATTCATAAACATGGGATGTCTTTATATTTACTTAGATCTTTGATTTCTTTTGACAATGTTTGGTAGTTTTTAGTACAAGCCTTGCACTTCTTTTGTTAAATTTATTTCTAGGTGTCTTATGTTAATGTTACTGAAAATACAGTTGTTTCGTTTCTTCATTTTTTGATTATTCATTGCTAGTATGTAGAAATACAATTGATTTTTGAATCTTGATTTTGTATCCTGCAAATCTGAAAAACTCATTTATTGATTCTAGTAGATTTGTGTAGATTACTTAGAAATTTCTGGATACAGTCTGGAAATAGGGATAGTCCTACTTCTTTCTTTATTTCTTTCTTCTATCTAATTGCCTCCTCTAGAATTTTTTTTTTTTTTTTTTTTGAGTTGTAGTCTCACCCTGTCACCCAGGCTGGAATGCAGTGGCACACTCATGGACACCCCAGGGTCAACCCACCGGACTCCGGCAATCCTTCCACCTCAGCCTTCCAAGTTGCTGTACTACAGGTGCACGCTACCACGCCTGGCTAATTTTTTCTTATTTATTGTAGAGACGAGGTCCCACCAAGTTGCCCAGGCTGAACTTGAACCCGCAGGCTCAGGCAATCCATTCGCCTCAGCCTCCCAAAGTGCTGGGATGACAGGCTGAGCCACCAAGCCTGGTCAGAATTTTTAATACAAGTATTGAGATTGGATACTAATCGTGTTCCTCATCTAAGGAGAAATCAGTCAGTATTTCAGCATTAAATTAGCTGTGGCTGCTAGCTGTGACTTTTTTATAGAAATCTTTTATCAAGTTGAGGAAGTTCCCTTCTATTTTTAGTTTGTTGAGCATTTGCATCATGAAAGCATATTGGATTTTGTCAAATACTTTCTTCATCTATTGAGATGATCATGGGATTTTGTGCATTATTCTATTGATATGGATTATTATATACATCATTTTTTATGTTTAACCAACTGTATAGTCCTGCAATAACTCCCACTTAGTCATATGTTTAATTTATATGTTCTTGGATTTGGTTTGCTAGTATTTGGTTGATAAATTTTGCAAATATATTTATAAGGGACATTGGTTTGCAATTTTCTTGTTATTTCTTTTTTTTATTTTAAAGATATGGGGTACAATTCAGGGTTAGGTATACAAATGTTCGTTGTGCGGGTACCCTTGTTGATGAAGTGTGTCCTTCCCTCCCCTACCAGTTTCCCTCAACTGCCTATCCCACCCCCGCTTTCAGTTTCCCACTACAGACAATCCCTTTCTTATAGTATTATGATAATTGTTCAAGGATTATTTCTTTTAATTTCAAAGTAATACTGACCTAATAGAATAAGATAAGAGGTGTTCCTTCCTCTTCCATTTTTGGGAAAATTTGTGAAGTTTTTGTGTTAGCTATGTTTTAAACATCGGGTAGAATTTACCAGTAAAGCCGTCTAGACCTGGATCTTACTAATCCAGTTTTCCTTATTTATTATAGGTCTCTTCAGATTTTCTATTTTGTCTTGGATTCGTTTCAGTAGTTTCTGTCTTTCTAGGAATTTGTTCTTTCATTTAAGTTATCTAATTTGTTGGCACACTATTGCTCATAGCATTCTTTCACATTTCTTTTTATTTCTGAAAGATCAGTAGTAACGTCTCTTCTTTTATTTCTGAAATTAGTAATGTGAATCTTCTTTCCTTTTTTCTGCTCAGTGTAGCCAAAAGATTATCAGCTTTGTTGTTCTTTTAGAATAAAACAGCTTTTGTTTCATAAAATTTCTCTGTTGTTTTCTTCTCTCCATCTTATTTATTTTCATTCAATTTTTTTTATTTTCTTCCTACTGCTTACTTTGAATTCAAGAGTTTGGTTTTCTTTTCTTTTCTTTTTGTTTGTTTTCTTATTTGATTCAGAGTCTCACTGTCACCCAGGCTGAAGTGCAGTTGCATGCTCACGGCTACCACGGTCTTGACCTGCTGGACTCAGGTGATCCTCCCACCTCAGCCTTCCAAGTAGCTGGAACTACAGGTGCAGGCCACCATGCCTGGCTAATTTTTTGATTTACTGTAGAGACAAAGTCTCACCAAGTTGCCCAAGCTGGTCTTGAACCCCTGGACTCAGGCAATTCTCTCACCTAGGCCTTCCAAAGTGCTGGGATTACAGGTGTGAGCCACCGCACCCACCTAGTTTGGTTTTATTTTAAAGTTTCTTAAAAAGAACATCAGGTTACTGATTTGAGAGTTTTCTTCTTTTTTAATATAGGAATTTACACCTACAAATTTCTCTCTAAGCACTGCTTTAGCTGTGCCCCACATGTTTTGATATGTTGTCTTCATTTCTAAGTATTTTCTAATTTCGCTTGTGATTTTTCATTGATTTCTAAGTTTATTCCACTGGGGTTGGAAAACATTCTTGATATGATTGTAGTTTTCCTAAATTTATTGAGGCTTGGTTTACAACATAGCATATGCTCTATCCTGGAGAACCATCTACATACACTTGAGAAGAATTTAGGTTCTATCTTGTTGATTACAATGTTCTTCAGATGTCTATTAGATTTAGTCTATAGTGTTTTCTTCGTGCTCTTCAGCCTACTTATTCTATCTATTATTGAAAGTGGGATCTTGATAATTTTTTTTTCTGTGTCAGAGTCTCACTCTGTGGCCCAGACTGGAGTGCAGTGGCATGCTCACGGTCACTGCAGCCTCAACCTGCTGGGCTCAGGTGATCCTTCCACCTCAGCTTCCAAGTAGCTGGAACAACAGGAATACACCACCACACTCAGTTAATTTTTTGATTTATCGTAGAGACGAGGCCCCAGGCTGGTCTCAAATCTACAGGCTCAGGCAATCCTCTCACCTCCGCCTCCCAAAGTTCTGGGATGACAGGCGTGAGCCACTGCACCCGGCTTATTATTTTTAAATCATCTATTTCTCCCTTCCATTCTATCAGTTTTGAGCTCTTTTTATAGGTGCATTTTTTTTAGAAATGTTATTTGTGTCTTCCTAAAGGATTGGCTCTTTTATAATTACTGTAATGTCCTTTTTTTGTCTATTGTAAATATTTTTGTCTTAAAGCCTATTTCATCTAATATTAGTATGACTACTCCAGCATTGTTTTGGATACTGTTTGCATGGTGTTGTGGGTTAAATTTTTCCCCCCAAAAAGATATGCTGAAGTCGTAACTGCCAGTACCTGTGAATGTGACTTTATTTGGAAATAGAGCCTTCACAAATGTAATCAAATTTAGCATGGGTTCATACTGGATAAAGATAGATCCTAATCCAATTTGATTCTTATAAGAAGAGTGTAGGAGACTTTTTTTTTTTCATTGAGGCATTTTATTTGTTTTGTTTTTTATTTTGTTTTTCTGAGTTGGAGTCTCACTCTGTCACCCAGGCTAGAGTGCAGTGGCATGCTCATGGTGACCTTCCAACTCAGCCTTCCAAGTAGTTGGAACTACAGGCACACACTACTGCCCCTGGCTAATTTTTTTTTTCTTTCTTTAATTTTTATCATAGAGATGAGATCTCGTCAAGTTGCCCAGGCTGGTCTTGAACCCACAGGCTTAGGCGATCCACTCGCCTCAGCCTCCCAAAGTGCTGGGACGACAGGCTAAGCCACTTAGCCCCGCCAAGGCATTTTATTTGTAAGTGTATGTTACACCCCTAAAGAAAGTATCCCAGGATGTTCCCTCCTGTGTGTTTTCATCTTGATTTTTCATGGCCAATGATGAGATTGTCAGATATACACGGAGAATGCCATGTGATGTGACTGTAAGGGAGAAATTGGAATTATACTTCTCTGAGCCATGGAGTACCAAGTTTTACCAACACCAAAAGCTTGGAATAGAGCATGAAACAGTCTTTCCCTCTGAGAACCCAAGAAGAAACCTAATCCTCCTGATGCTTTGATTTTAGATTTCTGGCCTCATGAACTGTGAGAGAACAAATTTCTGTTGTTTTAAAGAATTTCGTTTATGGTACTTTAGTATGACAGCCCTAGGAATTGTATAAAGATCTGTATATTTTCTTTCATCCTTTTACTCTCAAACAACTTGTGTCTTTTAATCGAAAGTGTGTCTTTTGTAAACACACTTAATAGTTGGATCAGCCTTTCCGGCGGTGACGACCTACCTACGAGAACATGCCTCTCTCAAAGGACTCATTCATTCCTCTCCAGAGGAGAAGAGGAAACACAAGAAGTGCCTGATGCAGAGCCCCAGCTCCTACTTCATGGACGTGAAATGCCCAGGATGCTATAAAATCACCACGGTCTTCAGCCATGCACAAACAGTAGTTTTGTGTGTTGGCTGCTCCCCTGTCCTCTGTCAGCCTACAGAAGGAAAAGCAAGGCTCACAGAAGGATGTTCCTTCAGGAGGAAGCAGCACTAAAAGCACCCCAATCAAGATGAATGGGAAACCATCCCAATAAACATATTTTGGATCTTAAAAAAAATAGTTGGATCATTTTTTAAAACCTCTTCTGATAATTACCGCTTTTAATTGGAGTGTTTAGTTGATATGCATTTAATGTTATTACTTTGTAAGGTATATCTATTATTTTGATATTTGTTTTCTGTATGGTTTGGGAGGGGTTGTTTTTCAGAAAGCAGAATTTATTGAGGGGACAGAAAAGCTCCCACAGTGGGAGGGAACCTGAAGGGGTTGCCATGTTTTCTGTATGTTTATGTCTTTTGCTGTTGTTGTTATTCTAAATTTATTCATCCTTCACAGATATTTTGCACTATACCAATTTAATCCCCCTATTTATTTAACTATATGTTTTTGAGGTGCTTTTTTTGAACTCATAGAGTTTATTTTGAACTAATAAATGATTATCTTTCACAGCATACATATGATCCTTTCCCATTTCCAAGCAATTTTTCTATGCTTCATCATAGCCACAAAGAATGTGAAGCATCTATATTTTAGGAGCTCTAATTTGAGTAGAGTCTGGTCCTAAAATAGTCTTCCTAAAGTTCATGTCCACTCTCCAACTGATATCTGTCATATTCCTTTTCTACTCTCAGTCTTCATATCTTTCAAATGTATTCAGTTAAGTATGGGACACCATTTACCATCTGTTCTTGGGACAGCCATTGATGTCTTCAATCTTTTCATTTGTCACAACCTGGAAGGCAGAGGCTTGTGCTGGGATGAGACAGGTGTGGGATTTGAGGAAGCTGTATAGTTTGCTAGGGTTGCCATAACAAAAAACCACTAACTGAATGACTTCAACACCAATCATTTATTTTCTCACTAGCCTGTAGGCTGGAAGTTCAAGATCAAGGTGTCGGCAAGCTTGATTTATCCTGAGACCCCTCTCCGTGGCTTACAGATGGCCATCCCCTTCCTGCCTCTTCATGTGAGCTTGCCCGGTGTCTCCTCCTCTTCTTATGGGGACACCAGTCATATTGGATCAGGGACCCATTCTTATCTTCATTTTTCCTAAGTTACCTCTTTCAAAGTTCTACGTTCAGATACAGTTACCTAGGTGGGGAGAGGTTTACAGCTTCAACAAATAAATTCTGGGGAGACACCAATCTGTAACTGTAGCTGGTCAAGTTTTATTCCTTAGGCTGGGTGGTAGTAATAAGTTTTCACCTTATATTAAGTCTGTATTATACACATGCTTTAATTTGGTTTGTGAAGCTGTACTATATTTTAAATCAAAGCCATGTTTAAAGCCAGGATAATGATTTATTTTGAGAAGGGGCCTTAAAGAAGACATGAAAGTTTTGAGGACCGTGATTGCATTTTGATTTTTTTTTATCCAAGTGGTAGTTACTCTTGTATATATGTTTTACTTCAACAATAAAAGTTTTTTTTTTAATAAAAAAAAAAAGAAGACACAAGAGAGTTTTCCTAAGCCTGCTTAATTTACCCTTCGTTTTTTATTTTAGGAAATGTTGCCTTTTGGTATCATCTGCGTCATGGGAGAAATACATAATTTCATACTCAATTTAGAAAGAGTCCAGATGCTGTTACATTATTTAGTTGGCACTGTGTGGAAGTGTTGCTCAAAGACAGACTTTCAGTGCCAGAAATTTCTTTGCAATATATCATGTTCAACACTGTTGATTTGTGTTTTAAATGTTGCCTAATGCTTTTTGTAGTATTTGAATTCTTATTGTAAAAACGGTGGAAGCGATCTGCAGGGAATCCAGCCTTTTCCTGTTTCTCATTTCCTTTATTTTTGGAGATAGCATCACAGTGTAGAGAGAGAACCCAGTCATTTCCAAATCTATAGATTCATTGGGGCTGGGCCATGTCAAATCAGCACCTGAATAAATAAAACATGAGCCCATTAGTGCAAGCTTATGTGACCTGTCAGCATCATTAGGCTTCGCTGTGCACAGGAAGCCAGCTGGGGTAAGGCCTTTCATAATGATGGCATCTCTCCAGAGAGCCTAACAAAACCAGGCTCTGCTTTTTGAATAAGCATTCTGGTGTTGACTTTCCAGGCAAGGGTCTCACTTCATTTTCAGGTTGCTGTAATTCGAACCCTCCCCTACTAGGAGTCCTCCCACCCTGCTGTGAATGGATGCACCCAACTGGATTCCATAGAAACTCCATTCCACCAACCTAACACACATAATGACCAAGCAGAAGCAAGATATTTACCAGGCTTTACGTCCCTGATGTTGGTATCCTCAAAGGCAGTCTGCAAGAACCTCCTCATTTGATAGGATAAAGATGGGAACTTGGCAATTCAAGTTCATGTAGTGTATGTTAATGTCTAAGAGTGCCATACTCAGGAAAATGAACCTGTGCTCAAATTGTTCTGATTTAAATTCTTGCCACTTACTGGCTGAGTAACCATTTTCTAAACTTTCCTGGGTCTCAGCTTTCTCATCTGTAAAGGGGGAACATGATTGTATCTATCACCCAGGGATCAGGTGAGAACTAAATGGCATTATTATATAGAAAGCATTTCAGGTGTTTGTTCTGATTTTTAGTCTTATTAACTGTGAGAGCTTGCACAAGTAACTTAAACTCTCCATGCTCTAATTTCCTTTTCTATAAAGTGGAAATAACAAAAACAGCACCTACTTTATAGGGTTGTTAGAAGAATTACATCAGTTAACTCGTGTACAGTATCTAGTGAATTACCTAGCACATAGTAGGCACCCAGTGAATGTTAGCTATTATTGTTTAATCCTTTTCTTTCCTTTTCTCTTTAGAGATGGGGTCTTGCTCTGTCGTCCAGGCTGGAGTATGATGATGTGATCATAACTCACTGAAGCCTTGAACTCTTGGGCTCAAGTGATCCTCCCATCTCAGCCTCTCCAGTGGCTGCGACTATAGACACACGCCACCACACCTGGCTAATTTTCTAATTTAAGATAGGAAGGTAGACTGAATTTTCTTTATACAGCATGGTTACCAATTTTCAGGAAAAAATTATTGCTTCTTTAATTTATCTATTATATTTTTCAGATGATAAAGAAATATATTTCTATAATAATAAATTTGTAAAAGAGAAAATAGTAAAATTGTCATCATCTCATTCTTGAATTATAGGCATTTCATCTATTTTCTATTTTTCTTTCTAGTCCCTTGCCTACCAGGCACAGACTCAGATCAGAGTCAAAGAAAATCATAATTGTAACATTTGGCCTTTGAATTCCTTTCAGAGGAGATAGTCTCTCTTCAGCAAATTCCTTAATAATATCACTTGGGTGGAAAGTGAGACTGTCCACACCTAATTAACAGTCAAGGCCACAGAAAGAAAGCTAAGCCAGTTAGCATTAAGATGAACAATACTCTTGAAGAAGCACAGAGTGAGCAAAGTAAAGAAAAAAGCAGAGGGGAGGTTTGGAAACATGGTGAAATGACCGAGGGTCTTTAAAGAACAAGAAGGTCTACTATTACCACCATGTGATCCAGTCATCCCACTTCTGGGGATTTATCCCGAAGAATTGAAATCAGGACCTTGAAGAGGTACCTGCACTCCCATGTTCATTACAGCAGTATTCACAATAACCAAGAAATAGAAACAGCCCAAATGTCCATCGACTGATAAATAAAGAAAATATGGCGGGCACACCTCGTCACCAAGGGTACCTGCATAATGAACATTTGCATACCTAACCCTGAATTGTACCCCACATCTTTAAAATAAAAAAAATTAAAAGTAAAAAAATAAATAAATAGCCGGGTTCGGTGGCTCAGCCTGGAATCCTGCGCCTTTGGGAGGCTGAGGTGAGTGGATTGCCTGAGCCCGAGGGTTCGAGACCCACCTGGGCAACTTGGCGAGACCTCATCTCTACAATAAATCCGAGGCTGCGGTGGCCGGGAGCGACCACTGCACTCCAGTCTGGGTGACAGAGTGAGACTCCAACTCAAAATAAATAAATAAATAAATAAATTGAGCTTAATGACTTTAAAATGTGGTAGACACATACAATGGAATATTATTCAGCCTTTAAAGAGAAGGAAATCCTGCCATTTGCAACATGAGTGACCCCGGGAGACTCTATGCCAAGCGAAATGAGCCAGGCACAGAAGGACAAACGTTGCATGATTCCATTTATATGAGGTATCTAAGATGGTCAAACATACAGAAGCAGAAAATAGAAAGGTGGTTGCCAGCAAATGGGGTCCTTGGTCAATGAGTTGTACGATGGGAGCAAAGTTACAGCTATATAATACAAGTAAGTTCTAGAGATATGCTGTACAACATTGTACTTATAGTTAACTCTACAGTGTTGCACACTTAAAAATGTGTTAATAGCCAAGTGTGGTAGCTCACACCTGTTATCCCAGCACTCCCAGTAGGCGGAGGCGAGACGATTGTCTGAGTCTGAGGGTTTGAAACCAGCCTGGGCAACTTGGCAAGACCTCGCCTCTAAAATAAATCAAAAAATTAATCTGGTGTGATGGTGCACACTTGTAGTTCCAGCTACTCGGAAGGCTGAGGTGGAAAGATGGCCTGAGTCCAGCAGTTCAAGGCTGTGGTGGCCATAAGTGTGCCACTGCACTCCAGCCGGGGCAACAGAGAGAAACTCCTATTACAAAAATTATATATATATGTCAAAAGGGTAGATCTTGTGTTAATTGTTCTTAACACACACACACATACAAAACAAGCAGAGGGACACAAGAAAACTTTGGGAGGTGATGGATATGTTTTATTGCCTTCGTTGTGGTGATAGTATCACAAGTGTATACAATGTTCAGACTCAAATTGCATATATTAAGTAAGTGGAGTTTTGTATCAATCATACCCCCATAAAGCTGTTTTAAAAGGTACACTACTATCATTTTAATCTTGTGTTACATAAACCCCAACCATTTCCCCAAACTCAGAAGTCTGTTGTCACCTACAAAAGCTTTGTGTAAATGTGCATATATTTACATGTGTGTGTAAATCATGAAAATGTGGTGGGGTCCATGCTTGGGCCAGCATAGTGGAGGATAGAAACAGCACGTTCGTGTGTGACAGAGACTAACTATTCACAAGTAGCCTTAATCTACATCTTTAATAAGAGGATTCTTAGCCGGGCTCGGTGGCTCAGCCTGTAATCCCGCGCCTTTGGGAGGCTGAGGTGAG
>NW_007257525.1:204872-207818 GCF_000164805.1 Carlito syrichta | reverse complement strand
CCGCGGTGGCCGGGAGCAGCCACTGCACTCCAGTCTGGGCGACAGAGTGAGACTCCAACTCAAAAAATGAAAAAAATAAGAGGATTCTTTACGTTTTAGCTGAGGACAAAGTCGCCCAACTAAAGTCTATATTTTCTGCATCTCATGACCACATGAAAAGTTCTGGCCAATGAGATGGGAGAGGAAATGATGGGTGTTACTTTCTTGTCTAGACTATAATGCCTCCAATAGATCATGGAGAAGGCTGAGTGAACCCAGAGACGCTGGGCTTTGAGTCAGATCCAATAGCTTGCTAAGACTTTGGGTTGACTCACTTGGGAAGGAACTGAGTATACCCTGCACCACAGAAAGCAAGTTGTGAAAACTACAGACTTTAAATGAGCCAGACTCTCTTGTGTTTGTTTCATGAAGCTCCAGAGAGAACAACAGACAAGATAGTTCTCCCCAGAGAGTAGAATCAGAGGCCAACATAAATATCACTCCATTGCTAAGGCAGGGAGTCTTCACAATTCCTATTCTTCCACATTTGATCATTGCTGTGGGCCACTGACTGCTGTCTTTGCTTTTCCAAACAAGGATCTGTATTGCAATAGACCTGGTCCTGTTCTACCATTTCATGCTGCAAATACAGGAGGGGACACAGATGATGTGATTTTTGTTTTATAGATCGCCAGACCATGAGAAGTCACATCCAAACTTGATGGAAAAGCATACACATCAGTTTGAGATTGTAGCCATCAAACTGGATGAGTTTTTGAGGTGTCTCACCGAAGGAGGTATTGTGGCAAGATGTTTTTTTTTTTTTTTTTGAGTTGGAGTCTCACTCTGTCACCCAGACTGGAGTGCAGTGGCTGCTCCCGGCCACCGCAGCCTCAACCTGCTGGGCTCTGGCGATCCTTCTGCTTCAGCCTTCCAAGTAGCTGAAACTACAGGTGTGTGCTACCACGCCCGGCTTATTTTTTAATTTATTGTAGAGATGAGGTCTCACCAAGTTGCCCAGGCGGGTCTCGAACCCACGGGCTCAGGCAATCCACTCACTTCGGCCTCCCAAAGGCGCTGGATTACAGGCTGAGCCACCGAGCCAGGTTATGTGGCAAGATTTTACAGAGAGAGATAGGACACCGAGGCTTCTTTGCCAGGAAGCAGTGTTTAATTGTTCCGGCACTGGCTCAGCAGATTCACATCCAAAGGCTGAGCCCCTAGCACATGGGGGCATTGCCTTATGTACATTTTTAGCTTCTTTGTCTCCCTTATAAGGCTACATATTGGTAACATACATTATGATTGGGTATTTCACAGCTCAAGTTTGCAGCAGGGTTACACATGCACACTACAGTTTGGGCCACATTCCTTTCTCTCTAACATAAATTGTTCTAAGAAGGTCCTTATCTTATAGTGCTAGGAGGACCCTTTCTCTATTCTGGGAAGACCCTCACCTTGTGCTAAGAGGGCCCCTGCCTCAGTATGAGAATGTTCTGTGCATTGGAAGTGTGGATTGACATGTAGGTGTCCAGAAGAAACACCCATGGCAGGCTGCTAATAGATCCCCCGCCATATTATCCAGGTTCCCCTTCTTCCATAGTAATAGCTTTTGGATCCATGTCAGCTAGCTAAAGTTACATTTCCCAGCCTCCCTTGCAGCTAGGTGTGGTCGTGGGAAGTAAGCAGAATTGAAATGTGCCACATCCAGATCACTTCTCCAAAAGTGTTGAGAATGCACTGTTCTGGTTCTTTTGGCTCCTTTTCCAATGCTTGGAGGATGATGAGAACTGAAAGCACTTACCACACCTAGACTTTGTACCTCGAGATAAGTGCTTCCTAAGCTATCTATGGTGAAAGGAAATTTCTCATGGACTATGAGAGATTTTGAAAAATACTATGCATTTAAATCACTAGAAATCATGGAATAAAAAAAAAAAACAAGCCCCAAATATTTTATTATTGGATTCAATAATAATAACACTGTATTTCCATAAATATAATAATAAGAAATAAAATAGGAAATTTTTAAAAACTGGGCACATTAAATTCGAAAAAAGACATGCAGAAATTCTTCATTGAGAAGGATGGAATATTGCTGAAAAAATTTAAAGACCTAAGTAAATGGCGCACTGTAACATGTCCAAAGATTGGAAAACTCAGTGTTCTCACTTCTTCCCAAATTGATGTACAGTGTCAATGTAATCCCAGTACAAATTTCTGCAGGCGTGTGTGTGTGTGTGTGTGTGTGTGTGTGTCAGAGTTTCACTCTGTCACCCAGGCTGGAGTGCAGTGGCACACTCATGGCCACTGCAGCCTTGACTTCTAGGCTCAGGTGACCTTTCCATCTCAGCCTTCCAAGTTGCTGGAACTACAGGCACATACCACTGTGCCCATCTAATCTTTTGATTTATTATAGAGACGAGGTCTGGTCAAGTTGCCCAGGCTGGTCTCGAACACCTGGGCTCAGTCAATCCTCTCACCTCCACCTCCCAAAGTGCTGGGATTACAGGTGTGAGCCACTGTGCCCATCCTCTGCAGGCATTTTTGTTGAAATTAACAAGCAGTTCTAAAATTTATAATAGAAATTCCCACAAGCCTAGAACACAAAAGTCATTTTTAAAAATATAAACTTACAACTTTGTGATTTCAAGAATGATTATAAAGCTACGGTAATTGAGACAATGTAGCGTTGGTGAAAGAATAGACATACAGATCAGTGGAACAGAAAAATGAATCTAGAAATAGACTATATATGGTCAATTTTTTTTTCTACAAATGTATCAAGGCAATTAAATGGGAGAAGGAAAATCTTTTTACCAAATGGTAATAGAGCAAGCAAGTAGATGTGTGTGTGTGTGTGTGTGTGTGTGTGTGTGTGTGTGTGTGTTTAAAAATCATTAACCCTTATCTCATACTATCACAAAAATTAAACAAAATTACAAAACTGTTTTTTTTTTTTTTTTT
>NW_007257525.1:202341-204749 GCF_000164805.1 Carlito syrichta | reverse complement strand
TAGAGACGAGGTCTCGCCAAGTTGCCCAGGCTGGTCTTGAACTCCTGGACTCAAACAATCATCTCACCTCAGTCTACCAAATTACTGGGATTACAGGCTTGAGCCACCATGCCCAGCCAAAAATTACAAAACTTTTCAATGAAAACATAGGAAAGAAAATCTTCTTTGAGGTAGACAAAGTCGACTTAAATGGAACACAAAAAAATACACATTATAATTTTTTTTTCTTTTTAAAATACATCATTAAGAAAATCAAAAGAGAAGCCAAGGTGGAAGAATCATTTCCAATTATTTATGATACATATCTGACAAAAGACTTGTATCAGGACACGTAAAGAACTCTTACAACTCAATAATAAAAAGACAAATAACCATACTGTAGAAAAAAAGATTTGAGCAGACACTTCACAAAAGAAGATACACCAATGACTGATAAACACATGAAAAAATGCTCAACATGTCAGTCCTCAGAGATGTGTTCACTAAAACTACAATGAAATACAACTATATACCTCTTAGAATAATTAAACAATAAGACTAACAAAGCAAGGAACGGTGGCTTATGCCTATAATCCCAGCACTTTGGGAGGCCAAGACTCCTACTTGAGTCCAGGAGTTCAAGACCAACCTGGGCAACATAGCGAGACCCCGTCTCTGCCAAAAAAAAAAAAAAAAAGACAAAAAAACTGGCCAAGTGTTGTGGCATGGGCCCCAACTCAAAAAAAAATTTAAAAAAAGGTTAACAATACCAAGTGTTGGCAATAACATGTAGCAGCTGAAACTCCTACACACTGCTGGTGAGAATGCAAAGTGAGTGGTATAAAAACTTTGGAAAACTTTTTAGCAGTTTCTTTCTTTTTTGTTTTGTTTTTAGAGGCAGGGTCGCCCCAGTTGGAGTCACCGGCTGGAATACAATAATGAGATTTTAGCAGTTTCTTAAAAAGCAAATATATACCCACCGTCCAACACAGCTGCCACAGCATAGAAGCAGTCAAAAGTCTTTCATAAATTTTTTTGTTTTGTTTTGTTTTGAGTTGGAGTCTCACTCTGTCGCCCAGACTGGAGTGCAGTGGCTGCTCCCGGCCACCGCAGCCTCGACCTGCTGAGGTCCGGCGATCCTTCCGCCTCAGCCTTCCAAGTAGCTGGAATTACAGGCATACGCTACCATGCCCGGCTGATTTTTTTGATTCATTGTAGAGATGAGGTCTCGCTGCCCAGGCGGGTCTCGAACCCGCGGGCTCAGGCAATCCACTCACCTCAGCCTCCCAAAGACTCATAAACTTTAATTACAAAAACAGCTTGTGGGCTAAATTGAGTCAATGAGCTATAATTTGTCACTATGGTCTAAAACTTCTTTTTGTGCCAAAAAGTAAGAAAATGCCCAAAGAATGAAAAAAAACATATCTCATTAGCCAAATCTGGGACAATTTGAACATTAAAATAAATAATGATTAAGTAGGTATCCCCTTCGGGTCCCCTCCCACTGTGGGAGCTTCTATGTCCTCTCAATAAATCCTGCTTTCTCACTTTAAAAAAAGGATCATAATTATTAAGTAATATTATAATGCATTGAATAAAATCGGAATCTTGACACATACATACAAACAAAACAAAGGAAAACGCTAATAGATGTATATGGATTTAAAAATCAATATTTAGCAACCATTACAGTAATAACTGATTAAAACAAAGAATCACTAATGACCACTGAAACTAGGGGGTGAACAGAAAATTTACACAAAATAGCAAGTACAAAATACATATTAACTTTATGGTAGAGAACTTGCCAGACACAATCTTGACCAAGTGATAAATGTTTAAATTATGTGCCTCCACACTGGGTGCAGTGACTGACACCGATAATCCCAGCTCTTTGAGAGGTGGAGGTGAGAGGATTGCCTGAGCCCAGGGGTTCGAGACCAGCCTGGGCAACTTGGCGAGATCTCGTCTCTTCATTACATCAAAAAATAAGCCAGGCTTGGTAGCACACACCTGTGGTTCCAGCTGTTTGGAAGGCTGAGGCGGAAGGATCGCCGGAGCCCAGCAGGTCGAGGCCGCAGGGGTGGTGAGCATACCACTGCACTCCAGCCTGGGTGACAGGGTGAGACTCCGACTCAAAATAAAAAAAAGATGTGCCTCCTAATTTAATGCACTAAGAAGAACACAGAATCACTTTTATGATACTTCTGAAAAAAAAATACATAACCTGAAGAAATCGATAAGAAGTGAAGAATGAGCGAATATCCATGAGGCTACCTCCATGCTACTGTGGCTGGGTTGTATGGTAGGGATATATTGGCTTTTTTTTTTTTTTTTTTTTTTTGAGTCGGAGTCTCACTCTGTCGCCCAGACTGGAGTGCAGTGGCCGCTCCTGGCCACCGCAGCCTCGCCTGCTGGGCTCCGGCGAT
>NW_007257525.1:182652-202289 GCF_000164805.1 Carlito syrichta | reverse complement strand
CAGGTGCACGCCACCACACCCGGCTAATATTTTGATTTATTGTAGAGATGAGGTCTCGCCTGTCCAGGCAGGTCTCGAACCCGCAGGCTCAGGCAATCCACTCACCTCAGCCTCCCAAAGGCGCGGGATGACAGGCTGAGCCTCCGAGCCCGGCAAGGGTATACTGGCTTTTTAAAGAAACTGCTAAAATTGCACTGGTGCACTCCAGCCTGCGACTCCAGTCTGGGCGACCCTGTCTCTAAAAACAAAACAACAAAACGTCGGACAAACCAAAACAGAGGGACATTTTATGAAGTTCACTGCTTGTACTCTTCAAAATCATGAAGGTCGTAAAAGTCCAGTGGAGGCCGAGGAACTGTCCCAGAATGAAGGAGACTAGGGACACAGGACCACCAACCTGTGATCCTGGATCAGAGCCCAGACCCGGACGAGGCATTGTTGGGACAATCAGTGAAATGTGAATGGGAACCGTAGCAGGGGATAGAAGGCAATATTATCTCGATGTTCATTTTGATTTTGACAGCTGCTCTGTGGTTATGCAGGAAACTGGCCTTGCTTGAAAAACAAAAAACGTTAAGAGGTCATGAGCATTGTATCTCTGATTCCCTTAGTGGCTCAGAAAATAAGATTATTCACGTGTTGTTCTAGATATCACAGCTGAGTAACGAATCACCCCAAAATTTAGTGGCTTAAAACAACCTGTCACTATGCTCATGGTCTCTAGGTGTTGGGAATTCAGACAGAATGCAACACCGGAGGTTTGTCTTTGCTCCACAGTGTCCGTGGCCTTGGCTGGAAGACGCGGAGGCTAGGGGTTGGGATCATGATTCAGTTGCCTGATGCTGACTATCAACCAAGATGATGCCGTCAACCAGGAAACCTATCTGCGGCCCTCCCATATGGCCTGGGCTTCCTCATAAAATGACATTTGGGTTCCTAGGGTGAGTGTCTCAAGAGAGATAACCAGGCAGAAGCTGTATCCTTTTTGTGATCTAGCCTCAGAAGTCACATAACCTCACTGTGGCCACATTCTATGGCTTGAAGTAGTCACGTGTATGTAAATTCAAGGGGAGGGAGTGTGGACGGCACCAGCTGATGGGGAGAGACAAGGTTCTAGAACAAGGTTCTAGTGGTACAGGCAACTACTCTGCTCATTTTTAGGAAGTATAATCAACAATGTATATACATACAGAGAAAGAAAGGGAAAATAAGGCAAATGTAATGAATATTAGGACACACTCGTCCTAGGGAAGAAAGCAAGGTGTGTTAAGTTTGGTCTTGTAATTATACTTCTATCATCAAAAGGGAGGGGGATATTAGAGTCCCTAAGTCCTAAAGTAAAAAATGTGGAAAGAAGAAATGGAAACACCTGTTTAGGTAGGAGTCCTCTAGGAGAAGCTGGTTTTTGGGAATTTTTTTTTTTAGTCAGAGTCTCACTCTTTTGCCCAGGCTGGAGTGCAATGGTATACTCAAGGCCATCGCCACCTTGACCTGCTGGGCTCAGGCAATCCTTCCACCTCAGCCTTCCAAGTAGCTGGAACCACAGGTGCATGCCACCAAGCCCCGCTCATTTTTTGATTTATTGTAGAGACAAGGTCTTGCCAAGTTGCTCAGGTTGGTCTCAAACCCCTAGGCTCAGGCAAGCCTCTCGCCTCCGCCTACCGAAGTGCTGGGATTATAGGTATGAGCCACCTTGCCTGGTGGAGAAGCTGATTCTAAAGTTCATATATGTAAAAAGGAAAGCAAAAAGAGCTAGGGTATTTTTGAAGACAAAAAAACAAAGGAAAGAAAAAGCAATGAACATGAAATTGCTATACAAAATAGTACAACATACAATTAAAATCACAATAATTTTGACACTGTGACACAAATAAACAAATTAATAGAATAGAAAGTTCAGCCATAAATCAAAATATATGTGGAAATTTAATATGTGAATAGGATAAGTATCATATCAATAAATGGTATTCGAAATGTGTTGAGATTTAGAGAGAGAAAATGTGTATACATGGGTCACACTGTACAGCAGGTTGTTACAAACGGTTCAAACTGTAAAACATGAAAATAGAAAAGCACTAAAAGAAAACATGTTTCTTTAAAATTTTGAGCAGAAAAGGCGTTTTCCTAGGGAAACTCAAAATGTACAAGCTACAAAAAAAAGATTAATAAACTGACTGCATAAAAATTTAAAACTCGCCGGGCTCAGTGGCTCAGCCTGTAATCCCGTGCCTTGGGAGGCTGAGGTGAGTGGATTGCCTGAGCCCGCGGGTTCGAGATCCGCCTGGGCAGCGAGACCTCACCTCTACAATAAATCAAAAAATCAGCTGGGCATGGTAGTGCGCGCCTGTAATTCCGGCTACTCGGAAGGCTGAGGCGGCAGGATCGCCGGAGCCCAGCAGGTCGAGGCTGGGGTGGCCGGGGGCGGCCGCTGCACTCCGGTCTGGGTGACAGAGTGAGACTCCAACTCAAAAAAAAAAAAAAAAAAAAAGTCAAAAGAAAAATGAAAATTTTGGAAAAAGCAGAAATGTTTTTCGCAACAAAAAGTAAAACCATTCTACTATATAAAAAGCATGTAGAAAATAATAAGACTAAGAACCCAATAAAATAAATAACAGTTTATAGAAAAAATATGAATGTCTCTTAACCTATCAAATATATGTGATCTCACTTTTAATAGGTAAAATATATTTTAAACAACACTAAATGCCATTTTTAACCTTTGACTTTGATTTTAAAAATTCATATGTTTGACAATGCATTTGATCGGCAAGACTGGGGATGTCTGTACACTCACAAACTTCTGGTGAAAATGCAAATTGGTTCAATTCTCATCATCGACTATCAGGAATATTTATTGGTGTCAGAGTACTGAGCAGTAACAATGAGTGTTAGAAGAAAGTTAAACAATAACTTAAATTTTTTGAGAGAATTAATTTAATTTTTCTTTTTAAGAGATGGAGTCTCAGGCAACCCCCTCGGGTCCCCTCCTGCTCTGGGAGCTTTTCTATCCTCTCAATAAATCCTGCTTAAAAGAAAAAAAAAGAGATGGAGTCTCACTACGTTGCCCAGGCTGGTCTTGAACTCTTGGCCTCAAGTGATCCTGTCTCCTTGGCCTCCCAAAGTGCTGGGATTACAGGCTCAAGCTACCCTGAAGAGCTAAGAGAATTTGTTTTGTCAAGTGTTCTATAGCTGGCCAATTCTCAACTGAATATAAGAAATAATTATCAACACTTCCAAATAATCAAAGACCCAGAAAGTTAACCTCCAATGCATCATTTCTGAAATAATTACTTGAGGACTTATACTAGCAAAATGAAAATAGAATCCAAGAAATAAGAACACATAACATGAAGAATGTTCTCTTTAAAAAGTGGAGTTTATTCAACATTATGCTTTGAATAGGAAACTAACATTTTTTTATTCCTCTTCCTTGAACATGAGAATAATAAAAACAATAGAGTTCCTAGTAAAACAAAAGCTGTCCAAGTAAATCATGGGTCTATATGAGCCAAATTAAAATGTGGACCTATTTTGAGCTGTTAGTGGGGGAAAAAAGATTCCATTTGACTTTGTTGCTTGAAATCATTTTTTTCCAAGAGGTACAGGTTCAGTAATGCAGGATGACTTTTTTTTTTTGAGTCGGAGTCTCACTCTGTCGCCCAGACTGGAGTACTGGCTGCTCCCGGCCACCACAGCCTCAACCTGTTGGGCTCCGGCAATCCTTCCGCCTCAGCCTGATTACATTTTTTTTAATGGGTCTAATCACCCTACTTGAGTCTTCAATGATTAATACTTTCATCATCGTTATATTTAAATTTCTATTTATTTATGTTCAACTTTAGAATGGATCTATAGGCAAAGTGCATGAAAGATTCAATTGCCATTACATAAAAATAATTCCTGACAATGTAAAATTAATGACCTCACCGACAAAAGTCAAGCACAGAGTAAAGAGGGAAAATGGAAGAAAGCATAGATACAGTAACTTTTGCATCTTATGTCTGAACAATCAGCAAAGAATGTCAACAATGAAAGCCAAAAGTTATCTAATATATCGCTAGTAAACTAGAGGCCAGGTGCAGTGGCTCATGCCTGTAATCCCAGCACTTTGGGAGGCCAAGGCAGGAGAATTGCCTGAGCTCAGGAGTTCAAGACCAGCCTGGGCAGCTTGGCGAGACCTCATCTCTACAATAAAAATTAAAAAAAAAAAAATTAGCTGAGTGTGGTGGCACACACCTGTAGTCCCAGCTACTTGGAAGACTGAGGCAGAAGGATCACCTTAGCCCAGCAAGGCAAGGCTGCTATAGCCGTGATCATGCCACTGCACTTCAGCCTGGGCAACAAAGTGAGACTCTCACCCAAAAAAAGATAAAAAATTAAAAAAACAGAAGGTTGAGAAAGCATCAAGGGACAAGAAAAAAAGAGGCAAATGTGCTAAATTCAGAGAGTCAATAGATTTTTTTAAAGTTGATAAATCAATAAATAGATATATAAAAACAAGTTATTTAGCAATTGGTGTCGAACAAGCAGAATTAATGATAGAAGCAATTGAAATTATTGGGGGGGTGATTTAATTTAGCTTTTTTTTTTGTACCTTTTTCTTTTTACTAAGTGTGGTAGACAGAATCATGGTCCCCAAAGACATCCATGTCCTCGTTCTTGGAACCTGTAAATATGTTAGTTACGTGGCAAAAGGAATTCTGTGGATGTATTGATTAGGCCAAGGCTTTTGAGATGGAGAGATTACCCTAGATTATCTGGGTGGGCTCGATGCTATCACAAGGGTCCTTACAAGAGGGAGGTGGAGGGGAGAGTCAGAGAGAGGATATGGCAAGGGGAGTAGAGGTGAGAATGATGCACTTTGAGTATGGAGGAAGCCAGGCATGGTGACTCACGCCTGTAATCCCAGCACTTTGAGAGGCAGAGGTGAGAGCATTGCCTGAGCCCACAGGTTTGAGACCAGCCTGGGCAACATGGTGAGACCTTGTCTCTACAATAAATCAAAAAATTAGCTGGGCGTGGTGGCACGTGCCTGTAGTCCCAGCTACTTGAAAGATTGAAGTGGAAAGATCACCTGAACCCAGCAAGTTGAGGCTGCAGTGACTGTAAGCATGCCAGTGCACTCCAACCCAGATGACAGAGTGAGACTCTGACTCAAAAAAAAAAAAAAGAAGGAAGAGGGCATGAGCCAAACAATTTGGGTGGCTTCCCAAAGCTGGAAAAGCCCCCACAGCATTGCTGACACCTTCATTTTAACCCCTTAAGACTCCTTTTGGACTTTTGACCCTCAGAACTGTAAGAGAATACATTCGCGTTGTTTTAAGCCACTAAATGTGTGGCATTTGTTACAGCATCAAGAGGAAACTAATACACTATGCATGCATTACATGTACTACTTCAAAAAATCCAAAGAAATAGAAATCACCAGAAGTAAGCCTGTCAGTGGAGAAAGGGTAGCAATGGAATGAAATCACACCTTTCTTTTCCTTAGTGGAGAGAGCAAGGCCATGTTTTCATTTTGTATCCATTAGCATAAGAAGCTGTAACCATCGAGACCCGCCTGGGCAGCCAGACCTCATCTCTACAAAAAAAAAGTCAGCCGGGCGTGGTAGCACATGCCTGTAATTCCGGCTACTCGGAAGGCTGAGGTGGAAGGATCGCCGGAGCCCAGCAGGTCGAGGCTGCGGTGGCCGGGAGCGGCCACTGCACTCCAGTCTGGGCGACAGAGTGAGACTCCCACTCAAAAAAAAAAAAAAGCTGTAACCAAGCCTCCAAAACCTCAGGACCATCCCTTATCATGGAGGCCCAAATACTGGATTATCAGACATAGTCCTGTCCTAAAAGATTTTCCACCTGGAAGAACTTTCTGCCGTCCCACCCAGTTGTGGTTGAGCCAGGAAGCAAAGCAATGGTCACACAGAAGGAAAACTCTGAGAACTCTAGGCCCTACTCCAAGATGGTGAAGGGTAGCCCATATCTGCCCCAGTCATGGTCGTTCAACTAGAATCCCATGTAGGAATCAGCCAGAAGTATTGCTAAGAGGTCACAGGACTGTGCCTAGAAATGTGGGACATTGCAATATCACAGCCAAGCAAATAGGGGTCTGGTGTTACAGATACGCTCCACCATTCCTCTGCTGACAGAGGGTCTATTTTTTTCTTCTTCCAATTCTAGGACTTTACACTTAAGAAGAAGCTCCCAGCCGGGCTCGGTGGCTCAGCCTGTCATCCTGCACCTTTGGGAGGCTGAGGTGAGTGGATTGCCTGAGCCCGCGGGTTCGAGACCCGCCTGGGCAGCAAGACCTCATCTCTACAATAAATCAAAAAAAAAAAATCAGCCGGGCATGGTAGTGCATGCCTGTGATTCCGGCTACTCGGAAGGCTGAGGCGGAAGGATCGCCGGAGCCCAGCAGGTCGAGGCTGCGGTGGCCGGGAGTGGCCACTGTACTCCAGTCTGGGTGACAGAGTGAGACTCCAACTCAAAAAATAAAAATAAAAAATAAATAAAATGTACTTTATAAAAAAAAAAAAAAGAAGAAGCACCCAGCCAAGTGTCTTCTGAGCGCATCACTAACTCATAGTTACCATGAGTATATTGTTGATTTCGAAGGTGCCACAACTCTGGGTCTGACTGCTGGCCATTTGTAAAAGCACCCTCATCACCAACCGCCTCACTTTTTATCACCACTATGCCCTTGGGAGTCTTAGCTCAGGAAATCTGATCGGTGTACCTTAGGTGAGTATTAGTACCGTTTGTTTTTGGCATGGCAGCACTGTGGTGTTGCGAGTGGATCGTTTGTCATTCGGAGTGGCAGTGTTGTGCTTGTGAATACACCTTGAGTTTTGCAGATTTGAAGAAAGTCAAGGCTATTTGTGGGCTAAAGAAGATAGAGTGTCAAGTGGGAAAAAATGAACACTTCCGGCATATTCTTCTGTTTAAGTTTAACAGAGAAGTAACAGCAATGGAGGTGGCTTGAAACATTTGTGCCGTGTACGAGGACAATGCCATTGGGGAAAGCACGATGAGAAAGTGGTTTTGTCATCTGCAAGAGGACCACT
This sequence comes from Carlito syrichta, assembly GCF_000164805.1. Classification (NCBI taxonomy): domain Eukaryota; kingdom Metazoa; phylum Chordata; class Mammalia; order Primates; family Tarsiidae; genus Carlito; species Carlito syrichta. The sequence continues at coordinate 195,231 of NW_007257525.1, read as the reverse complement.
TTGACCCGAGTGATTCTTCACGTTCAGGAAGACCATTGGGCTTTGATGAAGACCTGTCAAATGCTTTAATTTTTTTTTTTTTTTTTTGAGTTGGGAGTCTCACTCTGTTGCCCAGGCTGGAGTGCAGTGGCACGCTCATGGCCACCACAGCCTCAACCTGCTGGGCTCAGGTGATCCTTCCGCTTCAGCCTTCCAGGTAGCTGGACTACAGATGCGTGCCACCATGCCCGGCTAATTTTTTTATTTCGTTGTAGAGGTGAGATCTCGCCATGTTGCCTAGGCCGGTGGTCTTGAACCCCTGGGCTCAGGCACTTCCCTCAATCCAGCTTCCCAAAGTGCTGGGATCGTAGGCGTGAGCCACCATGCTTGCAGTTAAATGCTTTAATCCAGGATGATCCACATCAGGCCACTCAAGGATTGGCTAGGGGGATGAACCAGTCAACCATCGTGCAATCTTTGCTTTCCGTGGGCAAGCTCGAAAATGCTACGAGCTTATGACTCAGTCTGATACAATCTTTCTCCCACAGAAAAAGAGGAAAAGAAGGTGGCCAGGGCAGGCAACAAGCTCCCCTGGGAGTTCTGAAATGTAGCGTGAAGGTGGTGGGGGTGCTGAAACAGTACATCGCGGCCCCTTTTTTCAAAATGTGCTCATCAGAGCACTCGACACCATTCAAAAGGATCTGCATTTATCCAAGGCCCGGAGGTGGTGATATTTCTCCTGCACCTGCCAAGTGACTCCTGCAACAACCCTTTTTTTTCAGCCAGTGGAATTGTTTTGTTAGAAAACTGCAATGAAGAGTTATTTCACTGCTTTGGTTCATGGAAGAAATTCTTGGAGGGGGAGGGGATTTCAACTTAATGAACAAAAGTACCAGGACCAAGATAATTTTCAATAAAAGGAACATATACAGGCAAAAAGGAAGGCCCAACCTAGAGACAAAAAGTTCTCTTTTAAGGGATTATTATTGTATGATTGATCTATGGTACCTGATAGCGGGATAAAAAGATAATGAGAGACCAGGCTCATGCCTGTAATTTCAGCATTTTGGGAAGTCGAGGCAAGAGGACTGCTTGAGGCCAGGCCTTCAAGACCAGCCTGGGCAACATAGCAAGACCCATCTCTACAAAAAAACACAAAAATGAGTCAAGCGTGTTGATATGCACCCATATCCTAACTACTCGGGAGGCTGAGGTGGGGGAGAGTTTGAGCCCAGGAGTTTGAGGTTGCAGTGAGCTATGATTGTGCCACTGCACTCCACCCTGGGTGACACAGTGTCCTTAGAAGGAAGGGAGAAGGAGGAGGAAATGGAGGTGACAAGGAGAGACCAGCACAAATCCATCACAAATCCAACCCATTCTCCCAGTGAAGAAACTGACATCAAGTGAAGCCCAGGAGGTCGAGGCTGCGGTGACATCAAGTGAAGACTGACCCTGGGCCTGTCAAGTGGCAGAACTAGGAACTGAATCCAGATATCCTGTCTCTAAGCCCAGGACTTCCTTTCTGACCAAGCAGCCTACCTGTCAGGAGCCTTTGTGGATACACCAGTTGCTTTACTCCTATATCATATTTTTTTGTTTGTTTTTTTGGTTTTTTTTGTTTTTTGAGTTGGAGTCTCACTCCGTCGCCCAGACTGGAGTGCAGTGGCTGCTCCCAGCCACCACAACCTCGACCTGCTGAGCTCTGGAGATCCTTCCGCCTCAGCCTTCCCAGTAGCCGGAATTACAGGCATGCGCTATCACGCCCGGCTGATTTTTTTTTTTTGATTTATTGTAGAGATGAGGTCTCGCTGCCCAGGCGGGTCTCAAACCCGCGGGCTCAGGCAATCCCCTCACCTCAGCCTCCCAAAGGCGCGGGATTACAGGCTGAGCCACCGAACCCGGCTCATATCACATGTTTTAACTTAGAAGTAGTGTATATCGGACTGAAGGCTCAGGCCTGTAATTCCAGCAGTTTGAAAGACCTAGGACAGGAGGATCACTTGAGTCCAGGAGTTCGAGACCAGCCTGGACAAAATAGCGAGAGCCCATCTCTACAAAAAGCACAAACATTAGCTGAGCGTGGTGGCACACACCTGTAGTCCCAGCTACTTCGGAGTCTGAAGCAGGAGGATGAGCCTGAGCCCAGGAGGTCGAGGCTGTGGTGAGCCATGATGGTGCCACTGCACTCCAGCCTGGGCGACCGAGTGAGACTCCCAACTCCAAAAAGAAAAAAAGACACAAAAACAAAGAACTGAGTCTCACATGTTCTCATCCATAAGCAGACCTTGAATAATCATTATACTATAAGAGAAGGATTGGCAGTAGTGGGAAACTGCTGGGGGGGCGGGACTGGCAGTAGTGGGAATCTACCAGGGGAGGGGGGCACACCTCACCAACAAGTGCACCTGCATAATGAGTATTTGTCTACCTAACTGAATTGAATCCCACATCTTTAAAATTAAAAGAAAAAGAAAACAGACGAAGGGATAAGCAAAATGTGGCATATTCGTACCATAGCAACCTTAAAAAGGAATAAAATTCTGTCATACGCTATAACATGGATGAACCTCATTGACCTTTTGCTTCACAAAACAAGCCAGTCCCCAAAGGACAAATCTTGTATGATTCCACTTACATGAAGTATCAAAAGTAGTCAAAACCATCCAGGCGTGGTGGCTCAGTCTGTCATCCCAGCACTTTGAGAGGCCAAGGCGAGATGACTGCCTGAGTCCAGGGGTTCGAGACCAGCCTGGGCAACTTGGTGAGACCTCGTCTCTACAATAAATCTCTCTCTCTCTCTCTCACACACACACACACACACACACACACACACACATGCACGCACACACACATATACAAAACTAGCCAGGCATGGTGGCGTGCGCCTGTAGTTCCAGCTACTTGGAAGGCTGAGGCGGAAGGACTGCCGGAGCCCAGCAGGTCAAGGCTGCGGTGGCCGTGAGCGTACCACTGCACTCCAGCCTGGGCAATGAGGGTGAGACTCCAACTCAAAAACAAACAAACAAATAAATAAAAGTAGTCGAAATCATAGAAACAGAAAGTAAAAAGGTGGTTAACAAGGGCTGTGGGAACGGGAGGAAGAATCAGTTTTCATGGGTATAGAGTTTCAGTTTTATAAGGTGAAGAAGTTCAGAGATCGGTTATACGACAATGTGAATGGTAACCCAAAACTAACATTCTAAGCCCCTCAACCAACTGAATGGATCCCCTCTGGGCTGAGGGAAACCTGAAAAACGGAATTCCAGGCTACAGTGGAAAAGGAAGTTGGACACGCCCCTCCACCCCCCCCCCCAATCCCCACGGAGTTTGGGCACAACTGACCAGCATCCACAATAAAAGAAAGATCGCAAGACTAACAAGATGGACTCTGTGGCTAGAAGACGCCCAATTCCACCCTGACTCTGGTATAACATCAAGAACTAGGATGCTGGGAGAAGTAGGAATCAGTGGCACGGCTCTGGATGTCAGTCCAAGTAACTGAGTCGTGGCTTTTGGATGTACCACGCTGAATCAGACTGGAACTCAGCAAATGGAAGTTTTCAACTATTTACAGCGGGATTGAATTAAGCCCTGTCGATACCAGATCTGTGGAGGGAAAGAATATGAGTTGAGGCAGATCGTTAACTACTCAGAGAGAGCAATTGGCACCATGCTTTTCACACCAAAGAAACTGGGTAAATCTTTACTCAGTTGAATTGGCTGGACGCTGGTCGTGTCTGGTGTTGGCTCACTTTCTCCCCAGAAACAACACACAGATGATTCCAGCTGTTTGTATCGCTCCCGGCATGTGTAGGGATCGCATCTCCAGCTTCTACTCTTCCAAAAGCTGGCTCCTGGGTACCTTTGCTGGGTTTTGCTATCCCTCCCCGCTTCGGATTTGGTATCCCGCCCGTGTCTCCCTTCTGTGTTGTTGTTGTTTTCTCCTCTGCCCCGCTGGACAGCTATTGCTGTACTTTTCTAACTGCTTCATTTCCCTCTCTGTTTTCTAAGTACAAAATGCCATTACGTTAGAACATAGTGCTAAAAGTTCTTAGTGTTATAGCTGGATTACGAGAAATGACGCCAACATGCAGAGAAGTTCAGATTATGAGTTCTTTATTGGCACCGGTGGCCGAGAGCGGACTAGTATCCCAAATAACTCTCGGCAGCGAACAGAGTGAGTAGCGAGCGGGTCTTTTAAAGGTAAACATTACCTGAGCTGTACAGTTTGATTGACATTTCTTGGCAAACTAGATGATTACTAAGGGGTAGTAAGGGGTACGGATGGTTACAGAACTTACTCAACTAGGGAGTTTCCAATCACCGAGGGGCCCAGGAATGTTGGTGTGTGGTACGATTACAAGAAGGTTACATAAGGAAGTCATCTCTAGGCTAAGATGGAAGGTCTGTAACCAAATGGAGTTACTGACTCATTTCAAGCAAGCTCTTTCAGCAGGTTGTGATAGGTTTTGCAGATAAATATTTCATCAGCATCTGCATACAATAACTAATACAAGTGAAAGGCCAGAATGGATTCGATATAGCCAAAGAGCAGCCATTTTAACACTGCTTAGCTTGGTCATGTTTTTCGAGCAGTCCACTTTAATTTACCCTCTGATCTACTAGCCAAGGACAGAACCGGTTTCTCAGAGGTAGCCACTGATCATTGTTTGACAGCCCCCACCCCCGCTTGTTTTGTATTAATTAGCTTTTCTCTTCCAAGTATCTGCTTCCAGCCATAAAGAGCAAGTTAACCTAATCTGCCCTGCATGACCTTTGTGACACGACCCCGTCATCATGGCTACAGTCAGGGGACAAGCCCACTCATCTGTCTTCCATCCATCACCTGATGTCAGTACCTGTGCTCATCTGCCCCTTAGTGATGATGTAAAACAGCCCACCACCCAATCACCTCAATGACCCGCCCCAGCCAAAAGGAAGGTTTAAAAGCATTCAACCTCGGGCAACCATTTGCCATTGTTTTAGTCAGGCCATGTGTTCATTGAACTATGACCGCCATGTTTTCCTAAGCTTCGGCCCCCTCCTCTACCTTGAAGAAATGAATCTTTTCTCTCTCTCCCATCTACTTTCTAAATGAATTATGTTTTCCAATCTCACCCCTGTGCAATTCCGTGTGTCTTTCACACGGCACCAGATCACAGACCCCTCTCTGGTTTGACCTAACATCTTGGAGGCCCTCCTGGGATTTTAACCTAAAAAAAAGTTTTACAGCCGGGCTCGGTGGCTCAGCCTGTAATCCCAGCACTTTGGGAGGCTGAGGTGAGTGGATGGCCTGAGCCCGCGGGTTCGAGACCCTCCTGGGCAGCGAGATCTCATCTCTACAATAAATCAAAAAATCAGCCGGGCGTGGTAGCGCATGCCTGTAATTCCGGCTACTCGGAAGGCTGAGGCGGAAGGATCGCCGGAGCCCAGCAGGTCGAGGCTGCGGTGTCCGGGAGCGGCCACTGCACTCCAGTCTGGGTGACAGAGTGAGCCTCCAACTCAAAATAATAATAATAATAATAATAATAATTAATTCCTCTAGATGCATTTTTTTGAAGATAGCAAACTGAGGTCAAAGTGGTGGAAACCATTTTTTGAAAGATCTCCAGATAGGGAGCTCCCAATACGAAGCAACACAGCACAGAAAGGCAGAATATCGGCCTTCAGGCTGGATCCTGATCAGACAGACCAGATTCTAACCCCGGTTCTGCCACTTACCAGCTATGAGTCCTTGCGTAAGTGATCTAGTGACCTTCAAGCTCTCTTCTGTTTAGTCATGTAATGGGAATAAAAATACCATCTGCCCGGTGGAGTTGTTATGACAACTAAATGAGAGGATTTATGGAAAGCTCTTAGTACTCCCTGGCACGTAGTAAGATTTAGGTAAGTGGAAATAGTGAAAGCAACATAAAACTCATGGTTCCTGCCATGAGAGGGCGGGTTTTAAGAGTGCTAAATATCCAGATTTGGATAGCTGCAATTCACACTGACAACAGCAGGTGGCACTCGCACCATATTAATTTAGTTTTTAACCTTAAAAAAATTTTTTTTTTTTTTTTTTTTTTTTTTGGCGCTTTTTTTTCACCCTTCTTTTTCAGGAATAACATTTTCCCCTGATCTTTTTAATTTGTACTATTCCTTCATAAGCTATTTTCAGTAACATATGATGAGTTATCGCTATTAAAAAATGCAGACGGCCGGGTGCGGTGGCTCACGCCTATAATTCCACCACTTTGGGAGGGCGAGGTGAGAGAACTGCCTGAGTCCAAGGATTCGAGACCAGCCTGGGCAACTTGGCGAGACCTCATCCCTACAATAAGTCAAAAAATTAGCCGGGTGTGGTGGCGCAAGCTTGTAGTTTCAGCTACTTGGAAGGCTGAGACGGGAGGATCACCTGAGCTGATCAACGCTGCGATGGCTGTGAGCGTGCCACTGCCCTCCAGCCTGGGCGACGGAGTGAGACGCCAACTCAAAAAAAAACCACAAAAAACACAAAACAAAATGCAGGCACAAATTGCCATGGACTGATTTTCATGAGATTTTACATTTTATTTTGAGGTTTTTCCCTTTCTCTAAATCATGTTCTAAACTTGATAGTGCTGTGTTCTACTACAGACCACTGAAACAAGAATATTCTGCATTTTTTAATAGCGATAATTCATCATATGTTACTGAAAATAACTTATGAAACTATGAAGGAATAGTAAAAATTAAAAAGATCGGGGGAAATACTTCCGTGGCCTTTTTTAATCCTGAAAAGTTCAAACCACTTTTTCTAGGATACCCCAGGACATGCATTTGATTAGAAGGAATGTTCCAAAGAAAAGACTTTTGCGGAGGAAAACAACCAGTGGATCTGAAACCATCCCTAAATTGCTTCCATGGATAAGCTCGTGGTTAATTTAGCAGCGATGTAATTATATTTTCTAATTAAATTTTTGCTGCTCTCACAAGTATCTTCATATATTTAATCTCCTACGCTGCTGCCTTTGCAACTAATGACAGTTCACTCTCAAGTCCAGCTCTGGAAGCCACAGATTTTTATCTTATATGCGTGATCAGGTTTGGCCTGTAACGCGGCTCAGTGCCTCCTTGTACCACAGGTTTGGAGATTTTCTAGAAGAGTGAACTCGGTCACTAGAGGAAGATGCTCACGCGGGGTCAGCTTTAGGCAAGCACGAGCTCTGTGCAGAATCTATTTGTGCAACCATCACAGAGAGTCTCACTTGCAACCAGGCTTCTGTGGTTACTGCAGAGAGGCTGATGTTGACAGAGACTGTGCCACCATCCCAGCCACAGGGGCAGGGCTGTCAGGTCCCGCTGGGCTGGGAGGTGAACTGTGAGGTCCTGCAAACCGTTAATGAAGTTGGTGGCACCCACCTTGCTGGAAGGATTGAGAATAACATGCAACCTACTGCAAAGGCTCGTTGCATTCAAGAGAGTACCCCACTGACAAACAAAAGAACCACGATTGCGTTGACCGAGTTAAACTTTCCATAACTAACTAAGTAAAAATAATTTGGAAGTTAAGAGTCGCTTCTGTGCTTAAAGATAAATGAATGGCCAGGCTCCGTGGCTCAGCCTGTCATCCCAGTGCTTTGGGAGGCCGAGGTGAGTGGATTGCCTGAACCCGCAGATTCGAGACCCACCAGGGCAACCGTGTCTCTACAATAAATAAAAAATTAGCCGGGCGGGGTAGTACATGCCTGTGGTTCCGGCTACTTGAAAGACTGAGATGGAAGGATCGCCGGAGCCCAGCAGGTCGAAGCTGGAGTGGCCGTGAGCGTGTCACTGCACTCCAGCCTGGGTGACATAGTGAGACTCCGACTCAAAAAAAAAATCTGATTTATTCCAAAGCATTCTCAGTTACATCGTCAGCAAATACTAACAATTTGATCTCATCCAATTCATGTCTCTTATTTTTTTTTTTTTTTTTGAGTTGGAGTCTCACTATGTCGCCCAGACTGGAGTGCAGTGGCCACTCCGGGCCACCGCAGCCTCGACCTACTGGGCTCCGGCGATCCTTCCACCTCAGTCTTCCGAGTAGCCAGAATTATAGGCGCGCGCTACCACACCCGGTTAATTTTTTGATTTTATTGTAGAGATGAGGTCTCGCCTGCCCAGGCGGGTCTCGAACCCGTGGGCTCGGGTAATCCACTCACCTCAGTCTCCCAAAGGCACGGGATTACAGGCTAAGCCACCGAGCCCGGCTCAATTCATGTCTCTTATTTCCTTGTTTGCATAGAGCAATGTCTGAACACCGCTCTTACTAGTGTGATAGGATGTTAATTGCTTATTTCTGATTAATTGGAATGTATAGCAATTCACACTTAAATGTGATGCTGGTTGCTGCTTTCTAGCATCTACTCCTTATTGTGTTGACAAGCTTTAGTTTACTAAGGGTTTGGAGCAAGATAAATGTTTTCAAACCGGGCGTGGTGGCTCACGCCTGTAATCCCAGCACTTTGGGGGGCAGAGGCGAGAGGATTGCCTGAGTCAGGGCAATTTAGTGAGATCTTGTCTCTACAAAAAATCAGAAGCTTAGCTGGATGCGGTGGCTCACCCCTTTAGTTCCAGTTACTTGGATGGCTGAGGCAGAAAGACTGCCTGAACCCAGCAGGTTGAGGCTGTGGTGGCCGTGATCATGCCACTGCACTCCAGCCTGGGGAACAAACTCCAACTCATAAAACAACAACAACAGCAACAACAACAAAAGAATGAGTGTTTTCAAATGCTTTCTGCATATCCGTCCAGATGATCATTTGATTTTTTTTTCTACTGAACTTCCAATGAGATAAATCCTGTTTCTTATTATTGAACTGCCCTTGAACTTTTAGAATAAAATGTATTTGGTCATTCTTATATTTTTTTGCATGTAGTGCTTGATGACATTCATTCATATTTTATTTTATTTTTCATGTTTATAGTTACATTTGTATTTTGTTTGTATAAATGTAAGTTTTAAAAAATGATATTGTAGCCGAGCTCGGTGGCTCAGCCTGTAATCCCGCGCCTTGGGAGGCTGAGGTGAGCGGATTGCCTGAGCCCGCAGGTTCGAGACCCGCCTGGGCAGGCAAGACCACATCTCTACAATAAATCAAAAAATTAGCTGGGCGTGGTAGCACACACCCGTAATTCCGGCTACTTGGAAGGCTAAGGCAGAAGGATCGCCAGAGCCCAGCAGGTCAAGGCTGCGGTGGCCCAGAGCGGCCACTGTACTCCACTCTGGGCGACAGAGTGAGACTCCAACTCAAAAAAAAAAAATGATATTGTATTGTATGAGACAGGGTTTTGCTCTGTGGCCCAGGCTGGAGTGTAGTGATGCAGTCAGCTTACTGCAGCCTTGAGCTCCTGGGTACAGGCATGCAACACCACACCCAGTTAATTTTTGTAGAGATGAGGGTCTTGCTACGTTGCCCAGACTGGTCCTTAACTCCTGGCCGCAGATGATCCTTCTGCCTCAGCCTCCTAAAGCACTGGGATTACAGGTGTGAGCCACTGGGCCTGGCCAAAGAGATAAGTTTCTATTTATATTTTTTGTTCTATGTTGCAACAGGTTTCACTTCCAAGGTTAGGCTACTTTCCTCAAATAAATTAGGAAGTATTCCATCTTTTTCTATGGAATGACTTACCTTACATTCAATGAACCTATTTCTTGAATATATCATCATATTTGCCTTTATAGCCAGGCTTGGCACATTTTTTTAGACATAATATTCTGACCATTTTTCAATTTCTCCTATGCTGTTTGTTTGGCTCAGGTTTTCTATGTCTTGGCTCAATTTTGTTTGTTCATTTACCTTTTCTTTTTTTTTTTTTTTTTTAATTGGAGTCTCACTGTCGCCCAGACCGGAGTGCAGTGGCACGCTCCCGGCCACCCCAGCCTCAACCTGCTGGGCTCCAGCGATCCTTCCGCCTCAGCCTTCCAAGTAGCCGGAACTACAGACACGTGCTACTGCACCTGGCTAATTTTTTATTTATTGTAGAGATAAGGTCTCGTCAAGTTGCTGGGTGAGTCTCGAACCCCAGTGAACTCAGGCAATCCACTCGCCTCAGCCTCCCAAAGTGCTGGGATTACAGTCATGTACCTTTTCATAGGGAATTCTGTTTTCGTTGTGATGTTCACAGTGTATTATGCAACAACTATACTATACATCAGTCTTATGTGAATTTGCTTTTCTATATCTATGGTCCTATGCCCTTTCTTATTCCTTTTAGGTATATGCATACATTTTTTTTTTCTTTCTTTTAAACTTTCCTTATCATTCATTGATTGTTCTTATTCCTAATTGCTCCTATTTGGTTTTTTGTTGTTGCTTATTCTTGACTAAATTCACTAGATGTCTATTAATTTTATTGGTGTGCTTCTACTTAAAATGACTTACAGAATACTCAGTAGAATGCATGGCAGTTTAAATTTTCCTGTTTTTCCCATTTAAGTAAACAGGTTGGAGTTTCCGTCTTCATATAATACACTATTCTGAAGAATTCTAACATTTCTATCCAAACAATGAATCCTAACGATTTTATGAATAAGAAGACTGTGTTCAAGAGACAGCTTTTTGCCAGGCGCAGTGGCTCAAGCCTGTTATCCCAGCACTTTGGGAGGCTGAGGAGAGAGGATTGCCTGAGCCCATGAGTTGGAGACCAGCCTGGGCAACATGACAACTCCTCGTCTCTACAATGTATCAAAAAATTAGCCTGGCATGGTGGCTCACGCCTGCAGTTCCAGTTCCTTGGAAGGCTGAGGCGGAAGGATAGCCTGAGCCCAGCTGCAGTGGCTATAGGGTATCTTTAAATACATTAGTTACAAGGTATCTTTGGCTTTTGGGCAAATCCCAGCAGAAAAAAACAAAACAAAGCTCTCAGAACCAGCATTCCTTAGCCCAGCACTTGTGTGGGCCCAAACCAAAGTTAACACAGACAGACATTAATCATCAGATTTTTTTTTTCCTCCCCACTCCCCACCAATCATCAGATTATTTCTAAACGGGGTTTGCATCCAGGAAGAAACTGAAGTGAGTTTTCCCTTGTCTTAAAATACCTTTTGCATATGTGCTATGAGTCGTTCTGGGGAACAAAGCCTGAGGCATACTTTTATGGGAGGGTAAGGCTTGTTTAAATAAGGACTTTATTCCAAATACATGACTAAGAAAGTATGTAAGTAATGAGCCCCAGGGCTCTATCCACCTGATTCAGCTGGGCCAGGTGACTGCTGCAATGTATTTAAAGTTACCTTGTAATCTCAAAAGAAGTGAGTTCAGGAATATTACCCAAATATGATGCTCAACAACCCTGGAACCATGCCCTGAGACTGAGGAACATACAAGAAAAAAATGAATAGCGCTGCCTGTATTTTAATAGGAAAGATTTAGTGTCACGCTATTACGAATGGATTTTGTAATCACATCGTTGTTTTGTAATCAAAGACCACCTTTCAAAAATACCAAATTCAAAATCTTGCCATCCAAATGAACAATCCCTAAAACGCTGAATCACTTTTACTGGGTCTCCAGCAAGTCTACGTCCAGTGTAGTTAGTTTATCCTAAGAGAATATATGAATTGACATTCAAAAACATACATGCTGAGGGCAAGGACCAGTCAAAGACAATAGAGAGCTGTCCCAACCTCAGGGAGCTAACGAATATGAAGGTCTTTAAAAACGCACCTATCTGGTGCTGGTTTGTTGGTTTCAGCTCCACCTCCTTTCCGAGCTCTCTGTGGGTGTTACTGGAAGATCTCAAAGTGTGGATCTCAGTACTCACAAATCAAGCTGGCTATGTTGTTTTCTTCTGCTCTGGCCTTCATTTGATGGTATCATCAGTATCGACCTGGCCTTACAAACATTTTCACAGATATTGTCACATCTCCTTGTATCTGGCACCCTAGCTAGAACCCACGTCATTTCAACTGGGATCTCCATGAGAATGCCACTATCCCCTCTTTAGAAGTCAACTTGTTCAGTGGATACCAAAGCATTGCTTGGGGTTCAGCTAAGTTTTTTGTTTTTTTATAGTTCCTATCATTCAGAACAGAGTTCGAAGAGGATAGATCAGTAGACAGTTCCCAAAAACAGACATTCACTGCTCTCAGAAGTGCCCCATTGAGTTCTAAGGCAACTTGTACTATTCAGAGTCCTTCTCTTCCCCTGACTTCTCTTCCAAGAGCTTCTCTCAAATCCTTCTGTAAACAGACTTCCAGTGGGAAAGGGCCACCAGATGGCCCCTTAGTTGTCCTCTTCCTTCTCCTGATGGCCCCAGCCTTCCTACCTATTTCAAGAGGTGATAGTCATGGTTTAGAGCAGGGGTTGACTGACTGAGGCCCAAAGGTCAACTCAGGCTATCACCTGTTTTTGTGCAGCCTGCAAGATGAGAATTTTCTTTTTTAAAATTTTTAAATAAGTGGGGAGACAAAAAAATCAAAAGAAGAATAATATTTCTTTCAAAAACATGAAATAAACCGGGCTCGGTGGCTCAGCCTGTAATCCCGCGCCTTTGGGAGGCTGTGGTGAGTGGATTGCCTGAGCCCGCGGGTTCGAGACCCGCCTGGGCAACTTGGCGAGACCGCATCTCTACATAAATCAAAAAAATCAGCCG
>NW_007257525.1:174295-182507 GCF_000164805.1 Carlito syrichta | reverse complement strand
GCACTCCAGTCTGGGCGACGGAGTGAGACTCCAACTCAAAAAAAAAAAAAAAGAAAGAAATATTCTAATCTTATACCTACTAATGAAGTTTTCCTGGAACCGTCATATTTATTCATTTTACGTGTTGCTTATGGCTGATTTCCTGCTATAATTGCAGAGTTGAGTGGCTGCAACAAAAATTGTATGGCCTGCATAGCCTAAAATACACACACACACACACACACACACACACACACACACACAGCCATTTACAGTAAAAGCTTGCTGACCTCTGTTTTAGAGCATGGACTCTGGCATCAGGTTGTCTGGATTTGGATTTAATTCTGCCACGAATTAATTCTGTGGCCAATTTCTTGCATCTTCTAAGCCACAGCTTCCACATTTGTGAAGTGGGAATGACAACAAGGGAGTTATAGCGACCTCATTAGGTTGTGCAGGGATTCAACAAGTTGAGTTTGAGCCAGGTACTTGTAAGTCCATGTACATTAAGTAGTGTTGTTACTCTACAGCTGGAGACCATGAAAAATGAAATTGTTCTGGTGTTAAACACACATTTTTAAATCAAATATTTGTTTTCTTTTTCTTTCTTTCTTTTTTTTTCTGAGTCGAGGTCCTCACTCTGTTGCCCAGGCTGAAGTGCAGTGGCACCATCACAGATCATTGCAGCCTAAAATTCCTGGGCTGAGGCAATCCTTCCACCTCAGACTCTGAAGTAGCTGGAACCACAGGTGTGCACCACCATGCCTAGCTAATTATTATTATAATTATTAATTTTTGTAGAGATGAGGTCTTGCTATGTAACCTGGGCTGGTGTGGAACTCCTGGGCTCAAGCCATCCTCCCGCCTGGGTCTCCCCAAGTGATGAGATTACAAGCATGAGCCCCTGTGCCTGGTTTTTTTTTAAGGGTTTCACTATGTTGCCCAGGCCGGTCTAGAACTCCTGACCTCAAGCCTTGGTCTTCTGATGTTTTCTTAATTGACCACAAATAGGAAGAAAAATCTGCTGAATATGACAGTCATCTAAACAATGTAGTCATAGTGTCACTGTCACCAAGGAACTGCAGAATGAAACTTCACTTTGGTCACATATAAAGGTCAAGTTTAGGCAAATTACTTCCTGCTCTTTTTTGTTTTTTTTTTTTTGAGTTGGAGTCTCACTCCGTCGCCCAGACTGGAGTGCAGTGGCCGCTCCCGGCCACCGCAGCCTCGACCTGCTGGGCTCCGGCGATCCTTCCGCCTCAGCCTTCCGAGTAGCCGGAATTACAGGCATGCGCTACCACGCCCGGCTGATTTTTAGATTTGTTGTAGAGATGAGGTCTCGCTGCCCAGGCGGGTCTCGAACCCGCGGGCTCAAGCAATCCACTCACCTCAGCCTACCAAAGGCGCAGGATGACAGGCTGAGCCACCGAGCCCGGCTCCTGCTCTTTCTACATAGCCCAGGGACATCTATCTTTTTTTTTTTTTTTGAGTTGGAGTCTCACTCTGTTGCCCAGGCTGGAGTGCAGTGGCATGCTCAGGGCCACCGCAGCCTCAACCTGCTGGGCTCAGGTGATCCTTCCGCCTCAGCCTTCCAAGTAGCTGGGACTCCAGGCACATGCCACAGTGCCTGGCTAATTTTTTTATTTATTGTAGAGACTCTATTGTTTAGATGACTGTGATATTCAGCAGATTTTTCTTCCTATTTGTGGTCAATTAAGAAAACATCAGGAGACCAAGGCTTGAGGTCAGGAGTTCTAGACCAGCCTGGGCAACATAGTGAAACTTTAATCAAAAAAAAAAGACGCCAGGCACAGAGGCTCATGCTTGTAATCTCATCACTTTGGGAGACCTAGGTGGGAGGATTGCTTGAGCCCAGGAGTTTCCCGGGCTGGTCTCGAACCTGTGGGCTCAGGCAATCCTCTTACCCTGGCCTCCCAAAGTGCTGGGATTACAAGCATGAGCCTCTGTGCTTGGCGTCTTGAGCCACCGCGCCTGCCCTATAAATATAGTTTAAAAAAAAATCAAGTATCAGGGCCAGGTCTGGTGACTCACGCCTATAATCCCAACACTTTGGGAGACCAAGGCAGGAGAATCACTTGAGGTCAGGAGTTTGACACCAGCCTAGGCAACATGGTGAGACAATATCTCTACAAAAATTAAAATTAGCTAAGTGTGGTGACATGCACCCGAAGTCCCAGATACTCAGGAAGTTGAGGTGGGAGGATCACTTGAGCCCAGGAGGTTGAGGCTGCAGTGGGCTGTGATTGTACCACTGCACTCCAGCCTGGGCAACAGAGACCCTGTCTCAAAAAATAAAAATAAAAATAAAAAATCACGTAGGCTTGGCTCCATTTTACCTGAACATAGATGCAGGTTTCAACAAGCTTCTCATTGCTCACATCATCAACCTCTCCCAAAGGTGGTCTTGGCTCATTTAGTTATTTGCAGCAAAGAGTACTCTAGAAACAAAACAAGAAAAAAGTATTTTGCTGTGTTTGTGAAAAGGGTGAAGGTGCTTACCAAGCATAAATATCCCTGTGATGGATGTGTGGAGATGAATAATAGCATTAGAGCACTGACCATCATATCCCCATTGGTCCAAGAAACTGAACCCCAAAGTCACAGGGCAGAGCTGAGGACAGATCCAAAGATGCCACCACCTGTGACACTTGGAGAGAAAAGGGGAGGGTGATATAAGAATCCTGGGGCATATGAAAACATGAGATGGCTCACACCTGTAATCCTAGCACTCTAGTATGCCGAGGCGGGAGAATCACTTGAGTCCAGGAGTTTGAGACCACCCTGGGCAGCCTAGTAAGACCTACGTCTGTACTAAAAAAAAAAAAAAAATTAATTTTTTTTTGAGTCAATGTCTCACTCTGTCGTCCAGGCTGGAGTGCAGTGGCACACTCACGGCCACTGCAGCCTCAACCTACTAGGCTGAGGTAGTCCTTAGCCTTCGAAGTAACTGGAACGACAGGTGAGCCCCGCCATTCCCAGCTAACTTTATGGTTTGTTGTAGAGGTCTCATCACGTTGCCCAAGCTGGTCTTGAACCCCTGGGCTGGGACAATCCTCTCGCCTCTGCCTCTCAAAGTGCTGGGAGCCACCACGCCCAGCTTAAATGAATTTTTTAAAAAGTGTTTCTGGGATGGCAGAAATTAGTTCCTTTGTCCTACTCAGCTCACAGTCCCCAAATTACAATGCATCACCTGCTTCTGTCTTACATGTGGGTGCCCCATATCCCCACAAAAACGAGATTTGGGGGGAAGGTAGGTCCCTTGTAGTCCAGGCTAACCCTGCTAGGTGAGTATTCTAGGAACCCATCGGCATCAGTATACCAGCTAGCGTAGTTGTGAGATGCTACCTTCGGCTTCAGTTAAATTTTTTTTTTTTTTTTTTGAGATTCTTTCAATGCGTTTGCCCATTTCATGCTGGGTGATTTACAAGCTAAGTGTTCAGCAGTTTTGGCCCAAAGCGACATGACTCCCATGCCCTACCCTCCCTAGTTACCCGATCGTGACTCAAGAGACTTCTTTGGTTTCCCTAGAGGTAAAAAGTCCTCAAAGGGAAATGTCTTTGCCGGTGTGGAAGAGGCGAAACAGAAAGCAGCAGAAGCACGGCAAGCCATCAAAATTGACTAGTTCAAAAACTGTTTTGAGCAGTGGAAAAAGGATCTCGATAGGTGTACTGAGTCAAACGGAGAATACTTTGGAGCTGACTGCAGTTTAAACATATAAGAATATGCGGGTTCGAGACCCGCCTGGGCAGCGAGACCTCATCTCTACAATAAATCAAAAAATCAGCCGGACGTGGTAGTGCGCACCTGTAATTCCGGCTTCTCGGAAGGCTGAGGCGGAAGGATCGCCGGAGCCCAGCAGGTCGAGGCTGCGGTGGCCGGGAGCGGCCACTGCACTCCAGTCTGGGCGAGAGAGTGAGACACCAACTCAAAAAAAATATATATATATATATAAGAATATATACACAATCTTTTATAAATAAATTGTAGCATTTTTTTGACCTCCCCCTTGTAGAGACATCCTGCTCCAAAGCATTTATCCCTAGAAGCTTGCAAAACACGCCTTAGGACTAATTACATTTTTACTTATTTTTATTAGCTGGTTTTTTTTTTTTTTTGGTAGTCTGATAGCCCCTCACACATATATAGGATCAAATAATGATCTTCCTCGATCTAGAAAAAAAAGATAATAGAATCCGTTGCTTCTCACAGAGAAACCATCAAATCAGCCTGCTTTGGCAAAATAAACCTGATAATCCATGGTAAAGGTGAGGTCCTTGCTAGTTCTCTCTGAATCCTGTCCACCTATTCTCTTGGGCATTATAAGGGACAGTCACAATATTCATGTTGCTCTAGCCTCCAGAATCACTTATCCCTGTTTCTTCCTCCCCGGCTCCTTCAAGCAGAGCCTGTGAGTATTTGTACGAGCAGAAGCGTGTTTGTATTTGTGTGGGTTTTGGTGTCTGAATATCTCTGGTTGTGGAATATGCTTAATGTTTCTTCTGAAAAGATATCAGAGGAAAGAGAAAAGGCTATTTCTGGGACTCTTGCTGTCATTCCACCTACCCATCTGGTTGACTCTCTAATTTTAAGACTCATTTTAATAAAAGACTTTGAATAGCTCTGCTTTTATGATTTAAATGGACTTTCAAACTGGGATTTAGCTACCCAATATAACAAAGTGGGTGGACTTCAGTCTTTAGAGGGAAAAGAATAAACATACTGAAAGCTGTAATTAAAATTTTCCGTTTTCCTCCTACTCTCTTAAAGCAATCATTGTCAAATTTGAAATCTCCAGTGCCCCGGGGCAAACCTCAAGTTTTGGAAAAAGCCTACCAGGCAAGGGTGGGGGCGAGACAGTCGAAATCGTATTGGTAGAAACCCAGTTCCACTGAATAAGAGTACGAACACTCAGACGTGTATTGAGTTTGAAACAGAGTCAAGGTTGGAGAACAGAGGTCATTTAATTTCTCTGAACACAGAGAATCCAAACAACTTAATGCTTCACACCAGGTGGGCGGGATAATTCAGTGCAAAGGGCTTTGGGTCCCAAGGTCCACATGGAGAAGTTGCAGAGGAAGGTAAGAAGAAGCAAATTCCAAAGAAATACTGAAAGGAAAACTCTGATACAGAACTACGTGGATATAAAGGGAGAAGACAAGGTAGACAGCAACGTGACCAAAAAAAAAAAAAACAGCAACACTACTCACTAGTTGTTCAAACCCCAAACCTTAAGAGTCATCCTTGGCCGGGCTCGGTGGCTCAGCCTGTAATCCTGCGCTTTGGGGGGTCGAGGTGAGTGAATTGCCTGAGCCTGAGGGTTCGAGACCCGCCTGGGCAACTTGGCGAGACTCATCTCTTCAATAAATCAAAAAAATGAGCCGGGCGTGGTAGCACACACCTGTAGTTCCAGCTGCTTGGAAGGCTGAGGCTGAAGGATCGCCGGAGCCCCGCAGGTCGAGGCTGCGGTGGCCGGGAGCGGCCACTGCACTCCAGTCTGGGCGACACAGTGAGACTCCAAGAGTCATCCTTGATCCATCTTGTGTCTCACAGCCGGGGTGAGGACCAAGGTTTGTGGGGCCTGCAGGTTATACAATGAGGGGTAGTGCATAGGCCCAATCTGGAATGCAGTGGCATGATCACGGCTCACTGCAGCCTCGTGCTCCTGGGCTCAAGCTATCCTCCCACCTCAGCGTCTTGAGTAGCTGGGACTACAGGCATGCAGCAATACATCTGGCTGATTTCTCTTATTTTTCTGTAGAATATGAGGGTCTTGCTCCATTGGCCAGGCTAGAGTGGCGCCATCACAACTCACTGCAGCCTCTATTTCCAGGCTAAAGCACTTCTCCAGCCTCAGCCTCCTGAATAGCTGGGACTACAGGTGCGCACCACCACATCGGGTCATCTCTCTCTCTCTCTCTCTCTCTCTCTTTTTTTGAGTTGAGTCTCACTCTGTCACCCAGGCTGGAGTGCAGTGGCACAATTATGGCCCCCTCAGCCTTGACCTGCTGGGCTCCGGCGATCCTTCTGCCTCAGCCTTCCAAGTAGCCAGAACTACAGGCGCGTGCCACCACGCCCGGGTACATAGCTCTTTTTTTGGCACAAACTTTCCAGAAAAGTTTGAAACATACAGAAGCCTGATAGAGGAAAATCCCCCTCCTCTGTGCACACAGCCCTTCTGTTGGTTCTATCTTTATCTATGTCAAGAACCCAATCTCTTTTCCATCTCCAACCCAGCCATCTTCATGCCTGAATGACTGAAACAGC
Organism: Carlito syrichta; assembly: GCF_000164805.1. Lineage (NCBI taxonomy): Eukaryota > Metazoa > Chordata > Mammalia > Primates > Tarsiidae > Carlito > Carlito syrichta. The sequence goes on along the minus strand of NW_007257525.1, from coordinate 176,243 downwards.
CATCCATGTCCACCCATGAGGGCTTCTCTCAATCCTTTACAGCTGATTCACACCACGGCAGGCAAGCTAGATCATGTCCCTGGTTGGCTCAAAGCCCTCCAAACCTCTCTTGTACTAATATATAAAGTCCTGGGCCTGCCATGATTCTGCTTTATCTGGCCATTACCCAGGGTTCCTTGCTGATTTTGGAGCCTGCCAAACCCATTTTGTGACTTTTCCATTTGCTGTTCCTAATTTCTTTTTTTTTTTTGGAGTCGGAGTCTCACTCTGTCGCCCAGTCTGGAATGCAGTGGCACGCTCACGGCCATCACAGCCTCGCCCTGCTTGGTTCGGGCGATGCTTCCACTTCAGTCTTCCAAGTAGCTAGAACTATAGATGTGTGCCACCACGCCCGGCTAATTTTTTTATTTATTGTAGAGAAGAGGTCTCGCCATGTTGCCCAGGTTGGTCTTGAACCCCTGGGCTCAGGGAATCGTCTCGCCTCAGCCTCCCAAAGTGCTGGGATTAAGGGGATGAGCCACCGTGCCCGGCTTGCTGTTCCTACTTTCCAGAAGACTTTTCACCTGGAATCCTTATTTCCTTCAGGTTTAAACCTCAGTGACCACCACACCCTAGCCTCCTTGCTTTGGAGTTTTTCTCTAAGGCTTACTCTCATTTGGTATACATTTATGTACTGTTTTACTCTCCTAGACTGTAAGCTCTGTAAAGGTAGGGATTTATTCCCTGCTGCACCCTCATTCTTAGAGCAAGGTCTGACATCTGGTTGGCACTTAATATTTGTGGAATGCAGGGAAAAAGTACGTAACCTGGAAAATTAGGTTAACCATGATGTCACTGATGGAAGAAGAGAAATTGTTTTCGGGAAGATGGTGAACTTCTTTTCAGATGTCAACTCTAAGGTGACAGAAGGTTTTCCTAAATTATCATTTAATTAATCACGTTGTGAATAAATACTTATTGGCTCAGCTACTCTGGGGGGTGGCTTCAGCTCAGGAGTTTGAGTCCAGCCTGGGCAACACAGCAAGACCCCATCTCAAACACACACACACACACACACACACACACACACACACACAAAACCTATCGATTGATGGAGAAAACAGTAAGCCTTAGGGGTTTTCCAGCATGGAAAGCACTTTTTCTAAATTTCAGATCTGGATTTGCAAATAATAAAAAAAAATTTACCAAAGTTAAAATGCACCAATTCTCCAATCAAGCTTTACTGTCTTTTACTACGTGTTTGTTTTTCCTTCCTTTCGTGTTGCCAATAGGCAAAGAACCCTTCACAGACTTCAAGGATGACACCATTTCTGTCAAGAGGTATTTTCTCCTAAGGTAAACATAATTAGGCTGGCCATTTACTCTGCTTGTGTTTTGACTTCTAAGTAGGGGATAGCACGCAGTTCCCTCCCCCTGAACTCAGACCCGCTATTCCTTCTCCAAGTCTTTGTGGGGGATGTGGAGGGGAAGAGTTCCACAGTTCAAATGCGCAGTCCCTTTGGGATTTTTGTCAATAAAATGCAATCGGTGACCAAGAAAAGGCGGGAGGAGCTCGGTCCCCTTACCCGCAGGGATGCTCTCTGGGCTGCTGGCCAGTTGGAAAAGGGAGATCTTGGGGTGGACTTTCCGCCTGGGCATGGGAGTCTGAATTTCTTCAGTTGGAGAGGGGACCCGGTGTCCTGGGGCAAAGGATTTCCAAATTAGGGCTTTCTACATAATTTCCCCGCACTGCCCTCCCCGCCGACGACGTGATGCTTTCAGGAGCCTCCGTCCCGCACACGCGATCTCTGTTTACCAGGAGGCAAATGTTCTGCTTTCAAGGCGCTAAACGGGGGCCCCAGGAGACCACGTCTGCCCGGAGTCCGGCGTCCGGCGCCCGCGATGCCCGTGCCAGCTCGAAGGGGTGAGCGCAGGACTCGACCGCTCATTCATTCAACCAAGACCGACT
>NW_007257525.1:172585-174128 GCF_000164805.1 Carlito syrichta | reverse complement strand
ACCGCCATCCCGCTCCTGAATCCGGGCCCCAGCGCTTGGCTCCGCGCGGACGTCACAGCGAAGGGGAGCGCGCCTGTGACTCCTTTGGGTCGCCTCCCCGCGCCCGTCGTGGCCCCCAGCTCAGCGGCAGGCAGCCGGTCCGGGTCGCCACGTGGACGGCTGCTCTGGTCCCAGGGCGCTCTGGCCCTTCCCTCCGCAGGCTCGCCTCGGACGTCCCTAAAGCGAAGAGCGGGGGGTCGAAAGTCACCCTCCCCCCCTTCCTCCCGGGCACTGGAATCTTGATGACAGTTGTAAACTGCCTGGGAAACGAACGTCGTGGCGTGGAGGTGATGGAAGGGACAGGAAGTGTGTGGCTCGGGAGGGGGTGGCTGGCCCCTGAGGCTATTTGTGGGGACCCTCCTCCCCTAACGGCGCGTCTTGGAGAGGGTGCAGGGCTGCCTTCAGAATCCCGAGTTTCCCTGGGGACTAGGAGGGGACACTGCATTAAGAAGACGGGGACAGGCCCCGTGCTGGGCGCTGGGGATTCAGCACTGCGGTGCCCGAGGGCGCCGAGGGTGTGTGCAGGGGTTGCTTGTGTTGCTGATTTGCATCCGAAACTTGGGATGTGTGCGGGCTTTTGACCCAGGTGGGGAACCAGGAACCTTTCACTTTCATCAAGGAGTGAGGTGGTTGATTGAGGTCTTGTGGGGAGACTGCTGCCAGGGGCAGGGCGATTCGAAGGCCATCGGACCTCCGGGTGACTCCCCAGTATAAACACAGTGTGTACTGAGGATTTTGATCACTTCCTCTCAGGTTCATTCATCGGGCCTGTTTGTAATTGAATCTCTTACCCTACTCCCTTCTGAGCCCGTTGGTCCTCATCTCTTCTCGCTGGTTCCTGTGGAAGCCATCTCTGAACCTACTCTGTGCTGTGACGGCAAAAGTCAGAAAGATACCCTTAACATGTTTAGGTGCTTTTCAGCTCCAGCTATGAGTCAGGTTTTTGTTGTTTTTTTTTAAACAGTCTCATTCTATATTATTATTAGATTGTGGTGCCCTTAAGTTACTTTTAAAATCCTTGCTCTCTCATGTAGTTACAACTCAGAAATGGATAGAGATGTTTCTTCTGCCTCAGACCGTGTCCTGAAGTAGTCATGAAGCTTCAGAGAGAGACCCCCCGTCAGGTTTCAACTAGTTAGTAGTAATGTAATCATGGAAGTGAAATGTTCTAAAATAGAGGAAATCGGTTTCTTTACTTTGGAGTATTTATCGAGTGCTCACTCCTAAGTGAAAGCATATTTAGCAATGCCTGATCCCTAATTGCTAATTACAAAAATGTTGTTTTGCTTAGCAGGATTTAGCTAAAACTGTTGACGGGGGTGGGGGTGGGGGGGTAAGTCATGCAAACACGTCCCCAAACTGTCATTTTATTGCCATAGTCATAGGGGTAAGTCTGACATGTTTTCTTATTTATATTTTTTCTGTTCCGGAGTCAGCTTACCATGCTACTTATAAGTCAATAAAAATATTTATTTATTTTTTGTTTTTATTTTATTTTTTGAGT
>NW_007257525.1:170617-172418 GCF_000164805.1 Carlito syrichta | reverse complement strand
TGCGCTACCACGCCCGGCTAATTTTTTGATTTTTATTGTAGAGATGAGGTCTCGCCAAGTAGCCCAGGCGGGTCTCGAACCCGCAGGCTCAGGCAATCCACTCGCCTCGGCCTCCCAAAGCGCGGGATTACAGGCTGAGCCACTGAGCCCGGCCAAGAAAAATATTTAGATTGCATTTCTAGGACCTAGGCATTAGGAAGATTGCCCCAGGATGTCATTTGGGGTGCTTATTCACCAGACACAATAGATGCTGATTGGTCTGGATTTGACAAAAGGACCCACAACCAGGATAGACTCACTGAAGAGATAAATAATCCATTGTCTGTTCCTAAAAATATCCATTGTCTAACCCTTGAACTCATTGTTTGTAACACCTGCCTGCTTGGAAGCCTCCCAGGGTCTACAGGATAAGGTCTTAAGTGAGCCCAACTTACAAGGTTCCTACAATCAGGTTCAATCTATCTTCACCAACCTAATTGCTCAAGGCTTCTTTCATTAACCCTCCACAGCAAACTACCCTTCCCTCTGTTGAGCAGCATACCATGGCGAGCCCCTCCGTGGGGACTTTGTTCCCATTGTGCTTGTCCCCTGTCCCCAGTGCCATCCCACTATGCTTGGGACAATCTTGCTTTTCCCCTGAGGGCTCCAATCTTTCCCTCTGCCTTCTTCAAGTGTGCTATTTCCCAAACCTTCAAGCCTCTTCCTCACAGTTCCTGCATCGCGCCCTCCCTGGGTTCAGTGAATCAGAAGATTAGGATTTTGTATCCCTGTCACCCAAGAGATATGTATACCAGGTATATATTAGCGCAATCATTTACATTTTTAAACATTTTAGATTCAGGGGATACACGTACAAGTTCCTTACATGAACATACTGCAAGCTGGTGAGATTTGGACTTCTAATGTACCCATCACTCACATAAGTGAACACCGGACCCAATTGTACCTTCTTGGCCTTGATGTCTGAGTGCCATTCTAAAGTGAACTAACCTAATTTCTCTGGTGATTTAATGCAGTTTTTCTTTTTTCCCATTCGGTTTTAGTATCTCATTTACCCCCATTTGAGTTTCATTTTGCTTGTTTGGTTAGATGGTGGATGTTAGAGCCTTTGGTCTGTCTTTATCTCTGCAGAGTAAAAAAAGAAAAGAAAAGAGAGAGAGAGATCAATCCTGCTGAGAAAACAAGGAAGCAAAGAATAGATGGTCTTGTTTAAGATATTTGGCAAAATTGGCTTGTTGGGCTTTTTTGAGGGTCTGCTGTTAAGAGCTGGTTTCTGGGCTAAGACAACTGTCAGTCATTTGGAAGGGTTTCGATGACTCAGAGTGAGCCATGACTTCCTCTGTTGTGCTCTAAGAGGAGTTTGCCTCTGCAGAGCCACTCTGTGTACGAGTAGAGCTTTGGTCACACTTTGAATTGTTCCTGGTGAAGCTGGCAGTCTCTCTACTGTTTTATTTTCTCTCGGTTGTTCCTGACATAGCCTAGATTTTTCTGTAGGGACTGACATGCAGTCTATCTGGGCCTTCTTAGCTGTTAAATGTAGAGTTTATTGGCTCAATCTCTAGCATTAAGTGGGCCTGAATGACCTGTGTGTGTTATGTGTGTTATCAAGTGAGGTGACTGATAGACTGTAGTCTTTAAACTTATGATTCCTTAGTATCCCAGTGTGAGGTGCTGAGTACTTAAGAACAAGTGCTTTTCCCTGGAGACTTGGAAACCTTGTCTTTCTTTCTTTCTCTTTCCTTTTTTTTTTTCCCCCTGTTTGGGCATATAAAGATCTAAAACACTTTTTTTTTTTTTTTTT
>NW_007257525.1:168237-170436 GCF_000164805.1 Carlito syrichta | reverse complement strand
TTGTAGAGATGAGGTCTTGCCAAGTTGCCCAGGCGGGTCTTAAACCCGTGGGCTCAGGCAGTCCACTCACCTCGGCCTCCCAAAGTGCTGGGATTACAGACTGAGCCACCAAGCATGGCCTAAAACACTTTTATTTAGATTTTAAGCAAACATTAGTGATAATATCTAGAATATTCTTCTGATTATCAACACTTTTTTTTTTTTTTGAGTTGGAGTCTCCTTCACCCAGGCTGGAGTGCAGTGACACACATGATTACGGTCACCCCAGCGTTGACCTTCTGGGCTCCAGCGATCCTTCCACCTCAGCCTTCCGGGTAGCCAGAACTACAGATGCATGCTACCACGCCCAGCTGTTTTTTTAATTTTATTGTGGAGACGAGATCTCACCAAGTTGCCTGGGCTAGTCTTGAACTCGCGGGCTCAGGCAGTCCACTCATCTTGGCCTCCCAAAGTGCTGGGATTACAGGCTGAGCCACCTGTAACAAGAGATGTAAGCCATTTATGTCAAGAATAGCCCCAGATTAGATCGATTATGGGTTCTCTGTAAGGTAATTCATTCTTGCCTGTCGGGATTTGCAGTAATATTTTTTTTTTGTGATGTGATAGAAGATGGTTTGGGGAAAACAGTTGCTTCCACTATTAGGTCTTTAGCTGTTTAGTTGTGCTAGGCCCAATCAGTCCAAAAGCATTTAACTCCATCGACTAGATCCTTGAATGTTGATTTAAGGCTGACTCCAGACTCAGGCCTCCTGTCAGCATAGTCAGGTGTGCTCTGGCTGCCCATCCAACCCTTCCTCCCTGGGGCCGCCATACTTCATAGATGGTTGCTAGAGTAATCGAACTGGGAGAAGTCTCAGAGTAAAAGTCCAATTTCCTCTTAAAGAGAGGAACTTGGTGCCTGAGGAGGTAAAGTGAATTGCTTAACCAAGAATTCTTGCCTTTTTTTGGTTACATGAACCTCTTTGTCAATCTGGTTAAGTCCATGGGCCCCTTTCTCAGAATGTTTTTTATTCTTTATTTTTTTTGAGTTGGAGTCTCACTCCGTCGCCCAGGCTGGAGTGCAGTGGCACATTTACGGCCACCCCAGCATCGACCTGCTGGACTCTGGCGATCCTTCCACCTCAGCCTTCCAAGTAGCTGGAACTACTGGCACGTGCTACCAAGCCTGGCTAACTTTTTTTTTTAATTGTAGAGACAAGATATTACCATGTTGCCCAGGCTGGCCTCGAACTCACAGGCTCAGGCAATTCTCTCACCTCGGCTTCCCAAAGTACTGGGATTACGGGTTTGAGCCACTGCCCCTGGCCTTCTCTGAAAGTTTTAAATACATAAAATCCAAAGGATTGAAAATGAAGGCTGGGCTCGGTGGCTCAGCCTGTAATCCCACGCCTTTGGGAGGCCGAGGTGAGTGGATTGCCTGAGCCCACGGGTTCGAGATCCACCGGGGCAACTTGGCAAGACCTCATCTCTACAATAAATCAAAAATTAGCCGGGCGTGGTAGTGGGCGCCTGTAGTTCCAGCTACTTGGAAGGCTGAGGCAGAAGGATCGCCAGAGCCCAGCATCGAGGCTCAGTGGCCGGGAGTGGCCACTGCATTCCAGTCTGGGCAACAGTGAGACTCCAACTCAAAAAAAAAAAAAAAAAAGAAAATGGAATCAGTAGTATTGAAATACAGTTGTTGAGACCATGTCAATACCTGGAGAGATACCATGATCGTGAAATACAGTAGTCAAGACATTTTTCAAAATTCATGCTATTATAATATATGTGCTATTTATGCATTAAAAACAAGATCTACTGACAAGTCTAATAACTACCATAATTTTGAATTTGTGATGAGCATACATGATATTTCAAGATATCTGCCATAATATGATATGAAAATACCTGTGATTTCTATTCGTGACAGTTCATAGGTCCTGCTAATTCAACGGTGGTTTATTGCCTGCAGTCATTGTTATGTAAATGCTGAGTCTCAGAAAATAAGAGCTGTAACCTTCCTTTTCCAATTCAAGTCCATGGATTCCCCTGAATTTGAACAGAGACAGCGCATACTTGACTGACCATCACACAGCTAATTAGTAATAAAACCATCAGGGCAACAACAGTGACACTTGTTGACCGCCTCCCTACATACAGTTTTTGTTTTTTTTTTTTGAGTTGAAGTCTCACTCTGTCACCCAGACTGGAGTGCAGTGG
>NW_007257525.1:161823-168217 GCF_000164805.1 Carlito syrichta | reverse complement strand
ACCACGCCTGGCTGATTTTTTGATTTATGGTAGAGATGAGGTCTCGCCAAGTTGCCCAGGAGGGTCTCGAACCTGCAGGCTCAGGCAGTCCACTCACCTCAGCCTCCCAAAGTGGGGATTACAGGCTGAGCCACCGAGCCCGGCCATAATACAGTTATTATGACCTGAAGAAGTCCTTGCCTTAATGTGTTCATGTTGTAACAACATTGAAGCTAAGAATAAAAGGTAAAGAGAATTAATATTCACTTGGAACCTATCTTGTGAGATACTTTTTTGGTTCTTTTCCAAACAGGTACTGTTCCAAATGCTTTATTTCAGTATGTTCCATGGACACATGGGAGCTTTGATGATTCCTTCAAGGGTGTCCATGAAATTAAAGCTTTTTTTGCAACAATACCAAGACATTATTGGCCCATTTTCATTCCCATTCTCTTATGTGTATACAGTAGAGTCTTGTAGGAGCTACGTGAAATGTGATATGGTACAGATTGAATGCAGGGGCAGGTAGAAGAATCCAGCTGCCTTTTGGGAAGCCAGACATGAAAGAGATTTGTAAATAGGTAAAACATCGCCACTCCTTTACGTGTTTTTGTTTGAAAAAATAGTTTTGTTCATTAAACATATGTATTTTTGCTCCCATGTATTGGTTTTATTATAGCTATTTTTTTTCTTTTTTTTTGAGTTGGAGTCTCACTTTGTCACCCAGACTGAAGTGCAATGGTACAATCACAGCCACTGCAGCCTTGAGCTGCTGGGCTCAGGCAATCCTTCCACCTCAACCTTCCAAGTAGCTGAAACTACAGGCACACACCACCATCCCTGGCTAATTTTTTTTTTTTAATTTACTGTAGGGATGAGGTCTCACCAAGTTGCCAAGGCTGGTCTTGAACCCATGGGTTCAAGTAATCCTCTCACCTCAGCCTCCCAAAGTGCTGGGATTATAGGCGTGAGTCATCATACCCAGCTTATTTAGCTATTTTTAAATTCGTTTTCCTTTCTTTCTTTTTTTTCTTTTTTTTTTATTTGGAGTCTCACATCTCACTCTGTCCCCTAGGTTTGTAGTGGCATGATCATGGCTCACTGCAGCTTCAACTTCCTGGGCTCAGATGATTCTTCCACCTCAGCCTTCCAAGTATCTGGGACTATGGGCACGTGCCACCATGCCTGACTAATTTTTTTTTTTGTAAATTTTTTTGTAGAGATGAGGTCTCACAATGTTGCCTAGGCTGCTCTCGAACTCCTGGGCTCAAGCAGTTCTCCCACCTTGGCTTCCCAGAGTGCTGGGACAGCAGGTGTAAGCCTTTGCATTCTGCTAGTTTTTCTTTTATTAAAGAGTGAGGAGGCTTGCACCCCGCTGAATCTTTTCCCATTATTCGTGGTGTTTGCATTCTATAAAGTCACAGCAAACACTGAGGTAGTGAACCCAGCCATTCCTCCTATGTGAAATGCAGGGTTAGGTTCCTGTGAGTCTCTGATTGCATTTTTGTCAGCCAGTCAACACATAGCCTTGTTTTATGTGTTTTTATGTTTAAAGACACGATTTCATTCACTAACATGGAAATCATGGCCAACACCACTGTCACTCGTGCCTGAAGGAAGCTCATCTGACACATACATGTTCTCTGAAGACACGGCACAGCTTTTTTGTACCTAGCAATGGCAGGCAGCACTATGCTTGGGGCCATTTTAAATAGCAAAATCACTAGCAAAAAGCACAAAAATGAGAGATAAGTGTCAGTAAATAGACAACAAAAAACACGTGTTTGCAGAGTAAGAGCTAAAATAAGACTGCAGAGTGTCATCTTGTTCAACTTCTGGGAACTTGTGTGTCTTCAGAAGTATTGATTCGAAGGTGACAAGTAAATTTTAGCTAGTAGGCAAATTCACAAATATGGAATCTGTGAATAATGAGAATGTCTACTATAGTTAAAACAAGACCATTGAAAGTGGAATCACTTTCTTTCTACCCACATTTGTTTTTTTCCCACAGATTGGATGCCATTGACTATTTTCTTCTTGAAACGCTTTCTTCTCTAGACTTCTTATCCTATTTGTCCAGGGTTTTCCTCCCTCATCCACACCCTCTGTCCTCCCTCCCTCCCTTCCTTCCTTCTACTTTGCCAGACCTTTAAATCTCACTCTACTCCTCGAAGGTAGGCTGGATAAAGAAAATGTGGTAAAGAAGGACAAAATTGTGGACTTCGCAGCAACTTGGATGGATTTAGTGTCCATCATCCTCAGCGATCTGTCACAGAAACAAAGAACGGAACACCACATGTTCTCACTCTTAAGTGGGTCCTGGACATTTATCACAATACTGCAAGGGAGGGATTGGCAGTAGGGGGGTACATAACATCACTAAGGTACCTGATCCTAAACCAGGGGAAATGAGGAGCAGTCGAAGGCCCAAACTTCACCTGCACGTAGACTACTTAGGTACCTAATTCTGACTCGAACCCCACGTCTTTACAATAAAATAAAGAAAAGAAATATTTTACCATATCTTGGGCTGGCTTCTGTAGCTTCTCAATCTACCTGCCACCAAGCGGTCTCATGGCCTGGCTTGGACTCCCATCAGTTTGCTGCTGACCACCACGTTCGTACCTCCAGATTAGACCATTTCCCTGATCTCCCGAATCATACCCAGCTGTGAACCAGATGCCTCTCCTCGGCTCTTTGGTTCTTTGGCCATCTCTACTTCCAGAACAGAAGCTTTGAACCTCTCTCACCCCAGCCCTGCACCTTCCTCACTTTTGTCATATCTGTCTACTAGCCCAGACAAAACACCAGAACACCAGGAGTCATTCCACATCCAATATGTCATCAAGTTCACTCTGTCCTTTCTCTGAAATTATGTCTCCTCATCATTACCTTTACTGTCCCTGATGTTTCCACTGAAACACAAGCCTGCATCACCTGCTGCAGTGGTCGTCTAACTGGTCTCCTTACGCTTGTTTCTCTTTAAATCATTATCCAAACAGGAGACGGAGAACTTTTTAAATTGCAAAAACTCAGCCAGGCACAGTGGCTCACACCTGTAATCCCAATGCTTTTGAAGACTGAGGTCGGAGGATTGCTCGAGTCCAGGAGTTTGGGACCAGCCTGGGCAACATAGTGAGACCTTATCTGTAAAACAAAAACAAAAACAGAAACTAAAAAAAACTAAAAAAAATTTAACTGGATATGGTGGCTCACACTTACAGTCTCCAGCTACTTGGGAAACTAAGGTGGGAGGATTAATTGACCCTTGGAGTTTTTGGCTGCAGTGAGCTCTGATTGGGCCACTGCACTCCAGCCTGTGCAACAGAGGAGAGACCCTATCTCTTAAAAAAAAAAAAAAAAAAAAAAGTCAAATATCTGATACTGCTACTCTCTCTGCCCTCACCCTCTGTCCTCTGCCAGACCTTTAAATCTGCCATACCCTGGAGACTTCCACCCTCTGTTGCATTTCCCCTGCAGTCAGGACCACATTGAAGCTTTTGGTCCTGGCCTGATCAGATCTGCGTCTACCTCTGTTCCCTTTTTCCTCCCTGCATCTAGCCACACCAGCTATATTTCTGGTTTTCTAACTCGCCAAGCTTGGGCCTTGGCTCCACTCAGGGCCTTGGCACTCGCTCCTCCCTCTTGTGGAATGTGTTTTCCTGGATATTTAAAAGTCCAATCCTCGTGACTTATTCGGGTCTTCCTTCAGTGGAATGGTGCTGCCATCCTTGTTTACACCTGGGAACGCCTAGCCCTTACTTACTTGTTAGTGTTTACTATGTGAGTCCCATATCTGAATGTCAAGTTATAAGGACAGGAACCCTGTCTTTGTCCTCAAGGCCCTCTGGCCCTGGGAGCAGCACTTGGCTCAGAGTAAACACTTAATATGTTCTGAACAGATCAACGGAGGCCGAACCCATCTTCCTGAGTTCCTCTTGCCTATGGTAGGAGGGATTTTGCCTGAACCTTGGAAAATACTGCCCTGAGTGTGCTGCCTATGAGAGAAAATCAAAGATGGTAGAGAAAGGGACAGTTAAATTTAACAGGCTAAATGGATTTCATAAACTGTATAAGCAAGATTGTGTGAACATTAGGAAAGGAATTGAAATCATAAATGTTGCATTATTAGATGGGAACAATGGGGACTTGCTTTTTTTGGGGGGGGTTATTATTTGTGGAGGAAGGGGCGTTGTAGGATTGGCTCAATGGAAAGAAAAAGCTTGACCACAGTGGTGAGTAGGGCCGAGAAGGTTCTGAGTCATGGGACGGGTGCTGTCTTGAGCACATGAGTGGGAAAGGAAAGCGTGTGCAAGCCAATGGAAGAACAAGATGTGCAGATCCGTTGGTTACTTCCCATTTCCACAGAAGGAGTTGAGATGGCCTTCCAATAAGAACAAATATACTGTACATTGGGTAATTAAAGAAAAAAAACCCATAAGATCCCAATTAATTTGGAGAAGAAGATACAGCAATTTAGAGTCCTAGTTGAGGGACTTTGAAACAGACAGAAGTGACTCAGAAATGTATGCCTAAATTTTTGTTGTCGTAGCTGCGATATAGCCAGCATATTCGCAGAAAACCTAATTTGTGTTTTCTCCTGATCTAAATTTGATGAGCTACGCCAGTGAAGTTTGAGTGTAAGGAATTAAATCTCATTGCAATTTTCCCATAAGGCATGTCCCCCCCAACTTCTAGCTTATTTCCAGCAATATTCAGTACAGTAACATTATAATTAGAACATAATGCCTATAAGACATGACAGTACTTTCAAAAGAATAAAAGAGAGTGATACAGTTCTTAGGAATGAGTTGTAATGGAATTGACCCATATCTCTGTGGTCCAGGAACTTAAGGTCACATATTTTGTTCTTCACTAAAATATTTCAGTGGAGGAAAAAATAGTTTCCCACTTCATCAAGTAGGTAAAACCATCCATCATATGCCTCCTCTCTGTGGACATTAAAGAACATAAAAAATCCTTTGGACCGGGAGTGGTGGCTCATGACTGTAATCCCAGCACTTTGGGAGGTGGAGAAGAGAAGATTGCCTGAGCCCAGGAGTTCGAGACCAGCCTGGGCAACTTGGTGAGACCTTGACTAAAAATGAAAAAAGAAATCCTTTGGGAGTCCTTTGCCACTGATTTATAATTAGCTCTTAGCATACCTTAGGAAAAATGGGGTTTTTGTTGTTAAGTTTTTAGAAAGTATTTTTGAGAAATTATTTTGAGACAGAAATCTGGATGAGCATGTTAATTGTGTTTTTCCAAGTGATGTTCAGTCCCTGTCCTCTCCGAGCCCGGGCCAGCAGTTGGGGCTCACTAAACAATTGTCTGTATGCTGGCAACCACTCCCTGTGCAAAACACAAAAGGGGGCTTTGTCCTTCTCAAAGCTCCGTGCTATAGCATTGCCGCTGCGTTCCAACGGGGTCATGGTCATTATCGACCTTTTCCGGATCGTGCTGTTTTTTCTCACCTTTCCACAGCCACTTAAACTCTGACTGTCCACATCAGACGATAATTGGACCCCAAAGATTCCCTCTCTAAGGATCCTGGGTGTTGCTTCTTGGCCTTTTAAAACAACTCGAGGGAAGGAAACTGTAGTCAAGATTCATTCCCTCTTGAAAATTACTCTTTGCTGACTCAGCCAAGGTGAATAAGGACACATCCTCCCGACTGGTTTGTTACCTGCGTACCTGGGGTAGGAGCTGTACTCTGTGGGCCTGGAAAGATAGGCTCTCACACCCCAGTCTTCCCTGCCAGAGACTGGTTATAAGAATTGGTCAGAAGACTCACTACAAAAGATGTATGAGCCGTCAACATATACATGAAAAAGTACTCAGCCTCACTAGGCATCAGAGAAATGCAAATCAGAACCACACTGGGATACCACCTAAGCCCAGTAAGAATGACCATCATTAATAAGACAAACAACGACAGATGCTGGTGAGGGTGCAGAGTAAAGGGAACACTTCTACACTGCTGGTGGAAATGCCAATTAATTCAACGTCTCTGGAAAATAGTGTGGTGGTTTCTAAAAGAACTAGAAATCGACCTTCCATATGGTCCAGTAATCCCCCTACTGGGAATATCCAGGTCAGAACTCACATCAGTCTACAAAAAAGATACCTACACACCATTGTTTATTGCAGCACTATTCACAATGGCAGAAACATGGAACCAACCATGCTGCCCGTTGAAAGTGGACTGGATAAAAAAAGAAATGTGGTATATAAAGGACAAACAGCCAGGCTCGGTGGCTCAACCTGCAATCCTGCGCCTTTGGGAGGCTGAGGTGAGTAGATTGCCTGAGCCCGCGGGTTCACACCCGCCCGGGCAGCGAGACCTCATCTCTACAATAAATCAAAAAATCAGCCGGGCGTGGTAGCGCATGCCTGTATTCCGGCTACTCGGAAG
>NW_007257525.1:156554-160262 GCF_000164805.1 Carlito syrichta | reverse complement strand
CACCTCAGCCTCTCAAAGGCGCGGGATTACAGGCTGAGCCACCGAGCCCGGCTGAGAGAACATTTCTTTGTTTATTTATTTGTTTATGAATCAAAGTCTCACTCTGTCGCCCAGGCTGGAGTGCAGTGGCATGATCATGGCTACCATGTGCACTACCACACCCGGCTAATTTTTTGGGGGTGGGGGACTTAGGGTATTCTCCATGTTGCCCAAGCTGGTCTCGAACTCCAGGGCTCAGGCAGTCCTCTTACCTCGGCCTCCCTAAGTGCTGGGATTACAGGATTGAGACACTGCGCCCTGCAAAATGTTTATATTTTTAAGGCCTGTAATTTCTAACCGAATGATGATGCCGTATTCTGAAGACGTGACTTAGGTGATGCTTGAGTAAGGCGCCTCTTTCTCCGTTGGCTTCTGCTTCTCCTGCTGAGGGTGAATGGCTGTGCCCTAGAGGAGGAGAGGGGATAACCTCAGCTCGTGCAGAGACAGCCACTTTCCCTCCTCTGGAGCAAACTCCTCCCAAAACAAGGCAGTAGCTGTCTACCTGATACTAGAGGTGCCCTTGCTGGGCTGTGAGCTTCCTTCAGAACTGGAGTGAATTAGCAAATCATCCTTGCTCCTACCGATAAGCAGAGACGGCCTGCCCATCACATTGTGACAACATGATTTGTTTTTGATGGTCATTTTCCATTTCCATTTTGCATTATTCTGAGTCATATTTTCTGTGAACTTACATGGTTCTATATACTTTGATAGTTACATATCTGTCGTCTTTCTAAAAAGGATCTTAAGTGTCAAAAATGTTGGGAACTTTGATATGCCATTGAAATGATAATGCGCTGTGTCTTGTAGTAATACTGAGGAGTTCATAGTGGTTGGAAAAATCCAATCAAAATTGGTATATCCTGGCTGGGTGTGGGGGCTTATGCCTATAATTCCCTGCACTTTAAGAGACTGAGGCAAGAGGGTTGCATGAGGCCAGGAATTCAAGACCAGCCCAGGCAACATAGACCTCATCTCTACAAAAAAATCAAAATATTAGCTGGGAGGGGTGGCATGTGCCTGCAGCCCCAGCTACTCAGGAGGCTGAGGCAGAAGGATCGCCTGAGCTCAGGAGGCCATGGCTGCGGTGAGCTGTGATCATGCCACTGCACTGTAGCCTGGATGATGGTGAGTCTCCGACTCAAAAAATTAAAAAAATTAGTATAACTTCTATCAAACATAGATTAAAATTTTAAAAAGTGCATACATTTTGACTTAACAGTTCTATTCCTTTGACTTTATAGGTATACTCACACATGTGGGGAATTACATATGGACAAGGCTATTCATTACAGCATTATTTATAACAAATGTGTGAATGCTTAAGTGCTGTTGTGACCAGTGGGGAACTTAGTAGTTTATGCATATTTATGGCACACAGGCCTGGAATAGAATATCATGCAGCTATTAAAAGGAATTAGGTGACTGGGCGCGGTGCCTCAAACTTGTAATCCTAGCACTTTGGGAGGCTGAGGTGAGAGGATTATCTGAGCCGAGGTGTTTGAGACCAGCCGGGTCAACTTGGTGAGACCTCGTCTCTACAATAAATAAATAAATAGCCAGGTATAGTGGCATGTGCCTGTAGTTCCAGCTACTTGGAAAGCTGAAGTGGAAGGATTACCTGAGCCCAGCAGGTTGAGGCTGCGGTAGCCATGAGCGTACCAGGTGCCAGTGCACTCCAACCTGGGTGACAGAGTAAGACTTTGACTCAAAAAAAAAAAAAAGAAGAAGAATTAGGCTCAGTGATAGTCAGGGTGCCTAAAAAGATAACACTGTCACGCAGCGGTTAAAGGATGATCTTTTCAAAATTTCTCAGTCAATGGCTTATCTATATTGAATGAAATGAATCTGGACCTCTGCTTAATACCATACAAAAAATAAATTCTGGATGAATGATTGATAAAACAGTGAAAATTCTTAGAAGAAAACACAAGAGCACATCTTTATGATGTGAGATTTCTTAAAGAGATACAAAAACTAAAAGAAAAAAGCTATACTGGGTCATATTAAAATTAAGACCTTCTATTCACCAAAAGATAACGCTTTCTTTTCTTTTCTTTTTTTTTTTTTTTTTTGAGTCGAGATCTCACTCTGTTGCCCAAGCTGAAGTATGGTTGCACAGTCACGGCTCACTGCAGATCCTTCTGCCTCTGCTTTCCAGGTAGCTGGGACTACAGGTACATGCTACCACTCCTGGCTAATTTTTTAATTTTTCTTAGAGACGATGTCTCGCTATGTTCCAAAGCTGGTCTGGAACTCCTGGGCTCAAGCAATCCTCCTGCCTTGGCTTCCTAAAATGTTGGGATTACAGGCATGAGTTACCACGCCCAACCACCAAAAGATACTTTTTTTTTTTTTTTTGAGTTGGAGTCTCACTCTGTTGCCCAGACTGGAGTGCAGTAGCCGCTTCCGGCCACTGCAGCCTCGACCTACTGGGCTCCAGTGATCCTTCCGCCTCAGCCTTCTGAGTAGCCTGAATTACAGGTGCGCACTACCACGCCTGACTAATTTTTTGATTTTATTGTACAGATGAGGTTTTGCTGCCCAGGCGGGTCTCGAACCCGCGGGCTCAGGCGATCCACTCACCTCAGCCTCCCAAAGACATGGAATTACAGGCTGAGCCACTGAGCCCAGCTAAGATACTCTTAAGAGATTAAAAAAGGTGACCTACAGGGGAAGAAGACTTTCCCAATACACATGTCTGACCAATACTTCATGTTAGAATATGTAAAGAACTACACATTAATAAGAAAAAAATTAATAACCCGATAGACAAATGGGCGAAAGATTTGAATTGACACTTCATAAAAGATGATATCCAAATGATATCAAATGTTCAAACGTGTAGAAGTGTACTGGGCTGATCTCCATCTGTTATCAGACATGCAACTACAGTGATAGGTGATTACAACCCCACCAGACAGGCTAAACTGCAAAAAGCAAAACAATAGCAGAACTACCAACTGTTGGCGAGGGTGTGTAGTGTGCATCAGTGAGGGTATAAATTGGTACAACTACTTTGGAAAATGAGCAGCTTTTCGTATCGTTAGACATATACCTGTGCAACAATTCCATTCTTAGGGAAATGAAAATACTTGTGCAAGGACGTTCATAATACGCTCTTTAAAGTAGCCCAGAAATTGGAAATCACACACATGCCCAACAACAGTTGAATGAATATCTAAGTCGTGATATCCTCCGACAATACAACTCCAGAGAACAGTGAGAATGAATGATTCACATGTACACACCATTCTGTGGGTGACTCTCACAGACATAAGGCAGTGTGAAAGAGTGTATCAGAAAAGAGCACATACTGTATTATTCCTTTGATACAAATGCCAATACAGGCAAAGGTAATTCTTGTTTTTAGAAGTTAGGATGATGGTTGCCCTTGATGTCTACAGGGTAGGGAGTGATAGATGTGCTGGAAAGGAGAACTGGGGCCATTTGGGTTATTGGTAATGTTTGTTCCATTTCTTTTTCATATATATGTGTGTGTGTGTGTGTGTGTGTGTGTGTGTGTGTGTGTGTGTGTGTGTGTATTATATTTTTAGATTGGAAAATAGTTTATTTAGAAAGTAAAATAGAGAAAGAGAGAAGAGATTCACCTCCCCAAGTTAGGGGAAGGGGCCAAAGCTTAGCTGTTCTGTTTCTGTTTCTTTTTTT
>NW_007257525.1:155951-156534 GCF_000164805.1 Carlito syrichta | reverse complement strand
GATCCTTCCGCCTCAGCTTTCCGAGTAGCCGGAATTACAGGCGCGTGCTACCACGCCTGGCTAATTTTTTGATTTATTGTAGGGATGAGGTCTTGCCTGCCCAGGCGGGTCTTGAACCCACAGGCTCAGGCAATCCACTAACCTCAGTCTCTCAAAGGCGTGGGATTACAGGCTGAGCCACCGAGCCTGGCTTGTTCTGTTTCTTAATGGTCCTTGGTCTTTACTGTAAGCACAGAAGGCCTGCACATCCAGTTGTGATAGCATGACTTGTTTTATTTATATTCACACTTATTTATTCATTTATTTATTGGCTTACTGTAGAGATATGAGGCCTCACTAAGTTGCCCAGGCTGTTCTCAAACCTTGTGGGCTCTGACCTCGGCCTCCCAAAGTGCTGGGATTATAGGCAGGAGCCCCCGCGCCCGGCCTGTTTATTTTTAATTTTGGTACAAAGATGTGGGGTACAAGTTAGAATTAGGTACAGAAGTCAACTCTGTGCAGGTGAAGTTTGGGCCTCCAACTGGTCCTCACTTCCCCTGGTTTAGGACCTGGTAGTACCCTTTGTGTTGTTACATGCCCCTCC
>NW_007257525.1:133770-155745 GCF_000164805.1 Carlito syrichta | reverse complement strand
CACTGCACTCCAGTCTGGGCGACGGAGTGAAACTCCAACTCAAAAAAAAAAATTATCATCCTAAACATTAACTATAAATTTTATAAGCTCCTAACATTTTCTAATGATTATCATTTCTTAATGTCCATATAAAACTTATTTATTTCTATAACTATTGCATTTTAAATCACTACCAAGTTTTAAGCACTATAATTGTTACGTAGATTAACAGGTCACATCTGTGACCTTCACACAGAAATTTGCAGCTAGCTGGGGTAAAACAGCATTCTCAAGGTTTTTTAACCACAAGTTGGCCTGACTAGTTTTCCATAATGTCACACCTGGTATTTACAATCTGTGTCAATTATCCTCTGTTAGGGAGACTGGGCTTTAATGTTGGTAAAACAAAGGGTCTCCAGGGCTCAAGTCATCTCAGTTACAATCTCTAACCAGAATTACAAACCTCCTTAACAAAGGGAAGTAAAGGCAAGGGTGCTCTAATATTTATGTGATTGTTAATTTCTTAAGCATAATATACCCATGTAGAAATTAAGAAATTAAATAAATAATGTTTGCATTGGCACTCTTCCTAAAAATACAAACTGTAGCTTCTCAAATTTCTCCAATTAGTCGCCAATTAGAAGAAATAAAATACAAGTGATGATCTACCTACACATGATACTTAAAATCGCTATTGATAATTTCCTGGCTAGACCAGTGAGTTCCCTGACAAACATTAAATTGAGCACCTTCTGATTTTTTACCATTTTCCCAACTACAATGTTTAATCAAGTGATTGCTTGATCTAATACCAGGAGGCCGGGGACGTGGAAACCTAGGGAGGAATTCAAATGAAGGGAAGGTAATTTTTTCCCCTCTTGCCTTTTTGCAAGGGGTAGTGGAGGTGTGAGTAGAATTTTGCTTTCTCTCCTCAGACTGTACAGAACTTTTCAGCTGCACTAATAACAAAAGTAGAAGAAGCAAGGGTCTCAGCTGCCCAGGTTTGCTTTGCAACCCGGGGTCTTCAGCCCCCTGGAGTTTGTCAGCAGGCTGGCGTCCATGGCTGGCTCCCGATACCCTCTGCTCCCCTTCCCCCCCCAAGGTGACTTATTTTAGATTGTCAGTTTCCATTTTGCAGGATTCTGAGGCACAGTTTCTGTGAACTTATATGATGCTGTATACTTTCAATCAGTGGAAACATAGTAACATATTTGCTGTCTTTAAAAAAAGAAGGATCCTAAGGGTCAAAAATGTTGTGAGCAGGCCCTCTCTTGAGTGCTGGCTAAGTGCCTGAATTCATTTTGTGAAGATTTAGTGAAATGCACATGTAAGGTGTGTGTATTTTTCTGTATGTATACTAAATTTCTTTTTTTTTTTTTTGAGTTGGAGTCTCACTCTGTCACACAGACTGGAGTGCAGTGGCTGTTCCCAACCACCGCAGCCTCCACCTGCTGGGCTCTGGCGATCCTTCCGCCTCAGCCTTCCGAGTAGCCGGAATTACAGGCACACACTACCACGCCCGGCTAGTTTTTGATTTATTGTAGAGATGAGATCTCACCAAGTTGCCCAGGCGGGTCTCAAACCTGCGGGCTCAGGCAATCCACTCACCTCGGCCTCCCAAAGGCTTGGGATTGCAGGCTGAGCCACCGAGCCCGGCACTAAATTTCAATAAACATTTTAGAAAGAAAAAGAATGAGACAGCTCTCTGGAAGGCTGAAGTAGGAGAATCACTTGAACCTAGGAGTTTGAAACCCCTCCGGGGCAGCATAGCGAAATCTCGTCTTCGCAAAAAACATGGAAAAATTAGCCAAATGTGGTGGTAGTGTGTGTGTAGTCCCAGCTACTCAGGAGGCTGATGCCAAAGGATCGCTTGAGCCGAGGAGGTTGAGGCTGTGGTGAGTTGTGCCACTGATCTCTAGCCTAGGCAACTAAATTAGGCCTTGACTCAAAATAAAAAAAGGAGAGCTTTTATGGATTTTATTTACCTCTTAAGGCCTGTACAATGCGAACAGATGATCAATTTAAACAAATAAATAAGTTGAACTTAACAGTCCTATTATTTAATGTAATTTGTGACCTCAGAGAGGCAGCTACTGTCACCTTTGCTTTGGAGATCCAGCTACTGGAACACACACTGTTAGTGGTTTGCCCCAAATCACACAGCATATGTTGGTTGGGTTTGGCAAGCAGGTCTTCTACACTGTGTCCCAAACTCTGCTGACTGTGACACTTTCTGGCAAAAAATCTAATTGTGTATGTTCCTGTCATTCTTTATGGCCATCTAAAATGTAATACACTTTGCTTTCTACCACTTGTTGAATTACTTATCATCAAAAAACAAATTCAAGATTTTGCTTCAGTAAAGGACAAAATGGAACTTTCATTCTTACGTTAGTCTCATCTCTTTATTTTTTGTATTTATTTATTTATTTTTTGAGTTGGGTTCTCACTCTGTTGCCCAGGCTGGAGTGCAGTGGCAGAATCATGGCTCACTGCAGCCTCGACCTCCTGGGCTCAGACGATCCTTCTGCCGCAGCCTCCCAAGTAGTGGGGACTACAGGCCCATGCCATCACACCTGGCTAATTTTTAAATTATTTTTGTAGAGACAAGATCTTGCTGTGTTGCCTAGGCTGGTCTTAAACTCCTGGACTCAACAGACCCTCCCACCCTGGCCTCCCAAAGGGTTGGGATTACAGGCATGAGCCACTGTGCACGGCCTAGTGTCTTTCTAAATTTTAAGACGTGTAGAATCACATTTCGTTAATTTTAATTTTAATGTATTGGTTGTCTCAAAGATCAAAATTGCTTTTTCATGGTGGATTAAAGCATTAGTTTCAGGCTTTGCCTCCTATTTCTGTTTGATGTTAGTAAAGTATGATGTAATTGTCTTATTTATTTAATTTTTGAGTTGGAGTCTCACTGTTGCCCAGACTGGAGTGCAGTGGCTGCTCCCGGCCACTGCAGCCTCGACCTGCTGGGCCCTGGCGTACCTTCCGCCTCAGTCTTCCAAGTAGCTGGAATTACAGGCATGTGCTACCACGCCCGGCTGATTTTTTGATTTATTGTGGAGATGATGTCTCACTGCCCAGGCGGGTCTTGAACCCGCGGGCTCAGGCAGTCCACTCACCTCAGCCTCCCAAAGGCGCGGGATTACAGGCCGAGCCACCGAGCTCGGCTTAATTGTCTTATTTTGATAAGGTCACGGGTTGGTCTGTGGTACATACAGCACTTAGTCTTGCATTACTTAAAATTAAGTATTTCAATAATGAAATGGAACAATTATATGTAATTATTTTTGTAGCCTAACGGTATCACTGACACTATATGCCTTTAAAAAAATATGTCTGAATTATGGGGAAGATTGAGGCACGTGTGTTGACCTACTTAGGGCCACAAGTTAAGCTGACGGTAGAACCATAGTGACTGCTTTTAATCCTGCAGGCATGTGGTCAAGCCATGCTTAGAATCAGAATTTTCAAGGTAGCTGGAAGGGCCATTGACCGCAGAGTGAAGAGTTTGGAGAGTGACTCTGTGGCTGGGTGTTTTGAGGCCCAAGTCTACTAACTTTTATAACTCTTTGCTTTGTGAAGTCATAGAAGGCTCTGAGCCAAATGAGAAGGTAGGAATAAGATTAGCACACTTCCTGGTACAGTGGGCAGTACACGATCATTATCTGAAAGTTGGCTAGGCTGCAGCCTGCCTGACAGTGCACCCGCCCAGCAATCAGGTGTCCCTGTTTGCAGAGCAGGGCTGATGACTCAAGTAGTTAGTATTGGTTGGTTCTAAACTTGTCCTCAAAGATCCAGACTAGATTCATGTATGTTTCTGATTTTAAAGCCCTATGGCCAGACATGGGCTGATGATCCAAGAATCTTCCTGGAAAATGTTTGGACTCCCAGGAATTTCTGGGTGATAGGACGTTTGCTTTCTGGTCCCCGTGCTTAAACGTTGGTACTCATTCACTGGCTTAGAACAGTTTAGGATCCTGGGAATGAATGACTGGATTCACACACAACAAATGAACTGACATGGATGTTTTAAGTCAGGCCTACTTGAGTGTGAATCTCCACTCACTGTGGGTAACTCACCACACTGCTCTGAGGAAGCCATGTTCACTGAGCACCTTCTGTGTCCAAGGGACCTGTATGGTTGTGAGGATTATATGGTAGTCGCCCTTTATCCACTGGGGATATGTACCAAGACCCTTAGCGGATGCCCAAAACCATGGATAGTACCAAACCCTGTATATACTATGGTTTTTCCTAGACATACATATCTATGCTAAAGTTTAATTTATAAATTAGGCACAGTCAGAGATTAACAATAACTAACAAAATAGTACGCTTGTAACAAGATGCCAGCATCACTACTCTTGCACTTTGGGGCCATCATTAAATAAAATAAGGGTGACCTGAACACAGTACTGCAATACCACAGCAGTTTATTTTTGCAATTTCCCATTTAATATTTTCAGACCTCAGGTATCTGAGGTCTGAAACCACAGAAAGTGATACTGAGGATAATGGGAGATGACTGTATGAGATAAAGACTGTAGAGAATGGGCCAAGTGCAGTGGCTCATGCCTATAATCCCAGCACTTTGGGAGACCGAGACAAGTGGATTGTTTGAGCCCAGGAGTTCAGGACCAGCCTGGGCAACATAGCGAGACCTTGTCTCTACAAAAAAATAAAAATTAACGGAGTATGGTGGCGGGATCATGGGGTGGAAGGATCACCTGAGCCCAGGAAGTCAAGGCTGCTGTGAGCTGTGATCATTCCATTGAATTCCACTCTGGGTGACAGAATGAGACCCTGACTCAAAATTTTAAAAATTTTTTAAAAAAAGAATGCTCATTGAAAGAGTAGGTGGGGCTTCCTGAAGGCTGGTTTACATTTCCAGTGTCTTTACATTTCCAGTGTCATAGACATTTGTGGCCAATAGTCCAACCATTTCTAGTCCTACTGCCCAAATTATCGTAGATAATCTTAGTATAATCCACTGAAGACAGAATCCTGAATGATTCTCTTATGGCCTGTAAGCCTGCCTCAGATCAAAGAAGACTGATGCCTACTTGAGTTAATATGTTGTCTGTATACAGAAGAAGACCCATCCCTGTCTTGGGTGAGGTTAGCATCCAGTTCATCTTTGACAGTATTAGCTTGACTGTTCAGGATTGCTTTCAAATTGCTCTGTAGCTTCAGGGAGGTCTACCCATAAACTCACAAATTCAGGAATGGTTTGAGTCTGTAGAAGAATTCTTTTCATGTTTGAGCTCTGATCCAAGCCAAGAGCCTTGGAAATTTTGAGTCTGTCTCTTTATATTTTCTTTCCTGAATGAGATATAGGTCTGCCTGCTCAGTTCAGATTTTGACAGCATGACTCTGTGAAGGAAACCATAACCCTATCACTTTCTCCTTTGGTGGCATTTTGATTCTGATTTAATTCAGTGACATGAGGACAGATTTTAGATCAGGAAAAGGGATAGAGACTAAATTAAAAAAAAAAATTTTTTTTGAGTCAGGATCTGACTCTGTCACCCAAGCTGGAGTACAGTGGCACAAACATGGCTTACTATAACCTCTAACTCCTGCCTCAGCCTCCTGAATAGCCAGGACTACAGGCACATGTCGCCACATCCAGCTAGATTTTTTTTTTAAATAGAGATGAGGTCTTGCTGTGTTGCCCAGGCTTGTCTTAAACTCCTGGTCTCAAGCGATCCTCTTACTTTGGCCTCTCAGAGTGCTTACAGGTGTGAGTCACTGCACCTAGCCTAAAAGACTAAATTTTTAAAGATCAGATTGGAGTCAGTCAGGGAAGACATATGTATGACACATGGATTTCTCCTTTCAGTTGCTGTCTTCCCCCCCGTGACTACCTTACTTTTGGGTTGATTTCTTTTAGGTGCCAGGGGACCAAATTTCATTTTAGGGAAGCAACAGCTAACAGTTATAAACCTTTAGGAAAATTTCGCACAGCATCTCTGTTGTCCTATCTTCCTAAAACCACTCCTAACAAGAAGCAGCAGATGTTAGAAATAGAATGATCTAAAATGAAACATGTATGTTCCTCCATCTTATATGTCTTTGTCTTCTAGCATTTATCAGCAACTTTGAGTGACTGGGTTTTATACTTATGGAAGATTAAGTGTCTGTTTGTTTTTTTCTGTAAAAATAGTCACTATACCATGTTCTTTTGTCTGCCTTGGTTCTAAGAATTCTTTGCTAGTTTTTTAATGGCAAAAACTTCAGGAATTATGGGTTTTTTTCTTTTTTTTTGAGTTGGAGTCTCACTCCATTGCCCAGGCTGGAGTGCAGTGGCATGCTCATGGCCACCCCAGCGTCGACCTGGTGGGCTCCAGTAATCCTTCCACCTCAGCCTTCCAAGTAGCCAGAACTAAAGGGATGTGCTACCACACCCAGCTAATTTTTGATTTATTGTCGAGACGAGGTCTCGCCCAGTTGCCCAGGCTGGTATCGAACCTGTGGACTCAGGCAATCCACTTGCCTCAGCCACCCAAAGTGCTGGTATTACAGGCTGAGCCACCGAGCCTGGCAGAGACTATATTTTCTGCTACCTTCCCGAGTCTCAGAATGTGAACACTATTCTGTTTTTGACAATCTCTACACATTAATTAAGCCGTGCCCAGAAGGCCACATTCGTTGACCAAAAAGATGTCAAGATCTAAAGTTGCTATGCCATTGAACTTTTTGCCCAAAGACTTAGGAGACTTTGTCTACAAAAGCTTTGATGCATAGAATCCCATTACTTTATGGCTGAATTTTCATCACATGCCATTGTAATCCAGTAGTTTTCCTTCTAACTTCTTCTAACTTCTTGGTGGCTTTCACATACTCTGCAGGCTGGTTTAAATGATCTACAGCATGAAAAACGAATTTTCTCCACCTGTGATTTTTTTGGTTCATTTGTTTTCCAGTTCTGAGATTTCCCTAAACCTCCAAGTCATCTTTGCCAAAGTATTTAAAGAGAGATAGGTTTTACCAGGATGCTGTGAGCCGGGCTCGGTGGCTCAGTCTGTAATCCCGCGCCTTTGGGAGGCTGAGGTGAGTGGATTGCCTGAGCCCGCGGGTTCGAGACCCGCCTGGGCAGGCGAAACCTCATCTCTACAATAAATAAAAAAAAAATTAGCCGGGCATGGTAGTGCACGCCTGTAGTTCCAGCTACTTGGAAGGCTGAGGCGGAAGGATCGCCGGAGCCCAGCAGGTCGAGGCTGCGGTGGCCAGAAGTGGCCACTGCACTCCAGTCTGGGCGACAGAGTGAGACTCCAACTCAAAAAAAACAAAAAAAACAAAAACAAAACCAGGGTGCTGTGGACTGAATTATGTCTCCCACAAATTCCTATGTTGAAGCTCTAGCCTTCAGTGTGATGGTATTTGGAGGTGGGGCCTTGGGTAGGTAATTAGGTTTAGAGGAGGTCATGAGATGGGACCCTCATGAGGAGATTAGTGTCCTTAAAGAAGAGACACCAGAGAGCTTGCTCTCTCTCTCTCTGTCTATCTCCCTCTCTGCCAAGAATGCTGCCATCTACAAGCCAGGAAGAGAGCCCTCACCAGAAACTGACCATGCTGGTGCCTTGATCTTGGACTCTAGCCTCCAGAACTATGAGAACATACATTTCTGTCGTGTAAGCCATCCAGTCTGTGATGTTTTGTCATGACAGCCCAAGCTGACTGAGACACAGGGTTGGGTATGGTTTGAAGTATGACTCTGCTGTTGCCAGATCAAAGTTCAATCTCTGTATTTAATCCCTGATTTCTTTTCTCTGTTGCAGGCATTTGGTACTAGTGAAAGTGATTCACACACACATCAGACACACGGCTTTAGCAGCCTTCCGGCCTTGAATCCTGTTATTGCTGATTCAGTTGTCAGGGCTCACATCAGTTGGGGAACTCATGAGCTAGCAGGTCTAGAATTGTAGGTGCAGGAGGAGGAGAACAGTGAGGCATAGAGGAGACTTATGGAAAGATTTTCTTTTTTTTTTTGAGATGGAGTCTTACTCTGTCGTCTAGGCTGGAGTGCAGGGGCACATACAGGGCCACCACAGCCTCAACCTGCTGGGCTCAGGCGATCCTTCCACCTCAGCCTTCCAAGCAGCTGGAACTACAGGCGCATGCTACCACGCCTGGCTTATTTTTTGATTTATTGTAGAAATGAGATCTCACCAAGTTGCCCAGACAAGTCTCGAACCCCTAAGCTCAGGTAATCCTCTCATCTTGGCCTCCCAAAGTGCTGGGAATACAGGTGTGAGCCACCTCACCCGGCTGATATTGTGGTTTTTACATATTGAAAGCTTGTGGCCACCCTGTGTCCAGCAAGTCTACTGACATCATGTTTCCAACAGCATATGCTCACTTCAGGTTTATGTATCACCTCTGGTAATGCCCAAAATATTTCAAACTTTTTCGTTGTTATGGTATCTGTTATAAAGATCTGTGATTAGTGATTTTTGATGTTACTATTGTAATTGTTTTGGGGTGTCACGGAACTACACCCGTATAAGTTGGCAGACTTAATAAATTTTGTATGGGCCGGGCATGGTGGCTCATGCCTATAATGCCATCACTTTGGGAGTCCGAGGTGGGAGGTTTGCTTGAACCCAGGAGTTGGAGACCAGCCTGGGCAACATAGTGAGACTTTGTCTCTACAAAAAAAAATAAAAAAAATTAGCTGGGCATGGTGGTACTCGCCTGCCCAGCTACTTGGGAGGTCGTGGTGCAAGGATCACCTGCGCTTAGGAGATCAAGGCTGCAGTGAGCCGTAATAGTGCCACTGCACTCTAGCCTGGGCAACAAAGTGAGGCCCCGGCTCAAATGAATGAATGTTGGGTCTGTTCTGACTGCTCCCTCAACTGACTTTTTCTCCATCTCTCTCCTTTTCTTTGGGCCTCTCTATTTCTTAATCAGGCCAATGAATAGCCCTACAATACCTTTTAAGTGTTCAAGTGAAAGGAAGAGTCATGTGTCTCTCGCTTTAAATCAAAAGCTAGGAATGATTACGCTTAGTGAGGAAAGCATGTCAAAAGCTGAGACAGGAGGCAGGATGAAAGGCAGGCCTCTTGTGCGGAAAATGTATATGCTTTTTTTTTTGAGTTGGAGTCTCACTCTCTCCGAGGTGGGAGTGCAGTGGCACACTCACAGCCACTCCAGTGTTGACCTGCTGGGCTCAGACGATCCTTCAGCCTCAGCCTTCCAAGTAGCCAGAACTACAGGTGCATACTACCATACCTGGCTAATTTTTGATTTATTATAGAGACGAGGTCTTGCCAGGTTGCCTGGGCTGGTCTCGAACCTACAGGCTCAGGCAATCCACTTGCCTCGGCCTCCCAAAATACTGGGATGACAGGCTGAACCACCAAGCCCAGCCCTGTATACACATTTTTTTTTTTTTTTGAGTTGGAGTCTCACTCTGTTGCCCAGACTGGAGTGCAGTGGCCATTCCCGGCCACTGCAGCCTCGACCTGTTGGGCTCCGGCGATCCTTCAGCCTCAACCTTCCAAGTAGCCGGAATTACAGGCATGCGCTACCACGCCCGGCTGATTTTTTGATTTATTGTAGAGATGAGGTCTCGCTGCCCAGGCGGGTCTCGAACCCGCGGGCTCAGGCAATCCACTCACCTCAGCCTCCCAAAGGCGCGGGATTACAGGCTGAGCCACCGAGCCTGGCTGTATACACATTTTTTTTTTTTGAGTTGGAGTCTCACTCTGTCGCCCACACTGGAGTGCAGTGGCCGCTCCCGGCCACTGCAGCCTCGACCTGCTGGGCTCCGGCGATCCTTCCGCCTCAGCCTTCCAAGTAGCCGGAATTACAGGCATGCGCTACCACGCCTGGCTGATTTTTTTTTTATTTATTGTAGAGATGAGGTCTCGCTGCCCAGGCGGGTCTCAAACCCACGGGCTCAGGCAATTCACTCACCTCAGCCTCCCAAAGGCGCGGGATTACAGGCTGAGCCCGGCTGTATACACATTTTAAGAGACATTGTGCATTACTTTTTAAAGTTGAGTTGAATTATGGTAGCAATGTATAGTATGACATTCGCTCAAAAGATGGCATTAATCAAATGAATGCTAGCATCACCATGCAACAGGCAGGGCAGTCAAAGAAAATGGCATTAGCATAGTTGTAATTCGTGGCATGCAAGACAATTTTGAAGTGGTATTTGACTTAACACCCCTTGACGTCTACCTATGGGGGACTTTAAAGGATGCGGTGTACCACAGAAAACCGGCTACACTGGCGGTACTTTGAGAAGAAATTGAAAAGGCATGTGCAGCGATACAAGTGGACACTTTGGTCAATGTTGCTCAAGCAGTAGTTTGTCCTAATTAGAAGTGTCTGGACGCTAATGCACGTCTTGGAGCACCTCTTATAATTCCAGAAGTCAAACGTGACTTGTATTCATCTTTTATTCTCAGTATATATTGAGCATTACAATTTTTTTTCCTTTCTTAAAACATGTTTTTTTTTTTGGCACCCTCTGTAGTTAGCCAAGTTGTGACTGCAAAAAGAAAGCTCTTGAAGGAAATTAACTGTGCTACTTTAGTGAACACAGAATGATATGAATGTGAAAACAGCCTATTGCTGATACGGAAAAAGTTTAAGTGGTCTGGATAGATCAAACCAGCCATAATGTTCCCTTAGGGAAAAGCCTAATTCAGAGCAAGGCCCTAATACTCTTCAATTTTATAAAGGCCGAGAGAAGTAAGGAAGTTTTAGAAGAAAAGTTTGAGGCTAGCTGCAGCAAGTTATCCAGAAGATCCTGCTAAGATATTGATGAAGGTGGCTATATTAACAACAGATTTTAAATGTAGACAAAACAACCTTCTGTTGGAAAAAGCTGCCATCTATGACTTTTTTTTTTTTTTTGAGTTGGAGTCTTACTCCATCACCCACGCTGGAGTATAGTAGCATGCTCATGAACACCCCAGTGTTGACCTGCTAGGCTCCGGAGATCCTTCTGCCTCAGCCTTCTAAGTAGCTGGAACTACAGCCGTGCACCACCATGCCCGCCTAATTTTTGATTTATTGTAGAGATGAGGTCTCGCCAAGTTACCCAGGCTGTTCTCAAACCCGTAGACTCAGGCAGTCCTCTCACCTCGGCCTCCCAAAGTGCTGGGATTATAGGCTTGAGCCACTGGGCCCGGCTGCCATCTTGGACTTTCATAGCTGGAGAGGAGAAGTCGCTGTCCGGCTTCCGAGGACAGGCTGTCTTGTTAGGGCGAATGCAGCTGGCAACTCAAAGTTGAAACCAATGTTCATTTACCATTGGAAATCCCTTAAGAATGATGGAAAATCTGATCTTCCTGTGCCCTCTAAATGGAACAAAGTCTGGATGACAGCACATCTGTTGACAGCATTGTTTACTGAATATGTTAAACTTACTGTTAAGACCTGTGGCTCAGAAAAAAGATTCCTCTCAAGTTATTACTACTCACTGGAAATGTATCTGATCACCCAAGCGTGCTAATGGAGATAGATGTACAAGGAAATTAATGTTTTTTTCATGCTTGTTAATACAACATCTATTCTGCAACCTCTGCATGAAGAAATAATTTAGACTTTTTTTTTTTGAGTTGAAGTCTCACTCTGTTGGCCAGGCTGGAGTGTAGTGGCATGATCATGGCTACCGCAACCTCAACCTGCTGGGCTCAGGCGATCCTTCTGCCTTAGCCTCCAAGTAGCTGAAATTACAGGCATGCGCCACCATACCTGGCTACTTTTTTGATTTATTGTAGAGATGAGGTCTCGCCAAGTTGCCCAGGCTGGTCTCAAACCCCTGAGTTGAGGCAATCCTCTCGTCTCAGCCTTCCAAAGTGCTGGAATTATAGGCGTGAGCCACTGTGCCTGGCAATGTAGACTTTCAAGTCTTATCGTTTCAAGCTTTACGAAATGTATATATAGGTCTGGATAAAGTCAGTTAAAAACCTCCTGGAAAGGATTCACCATTCCAGATGCCTGAAGAACTCTGGATTCATGGGAGGAGGTCAAAATATCAATGTTGGCAGGAGTGTGGCAGAATTTGCTACCAACCTCATGGATGACTTGTGGGGGCAGTGTTCATGACATTAGTGGAGGAAATCACTACACATGTGGTGGAAATAGCAAGAGAACTAGAATTAGAAGTGGATCCTGAAGGTAAGTCTGAACTGCTGCCATCTCATGACCTAACTTGAGCAGATGAAAAGTTGTTTCTTGTGAATAAGCAAAGAAAGTTTCTCAAGATGGAATCTACTCCTGACACAGATGCTGTGAACATTGTTGAAATGATAACCAAGGCTCAAGCACCTTGACCTGCTGGGCTCCGGCGATCCTTCCACCTCAGCCTTCCAAGTAGCTGGAACTACAGCCGCGCACTACCACGCTTGGCTCATTTTTTATTTATTGTAGAGACGAGGTCTCGCCAAGTTGCCCAGGTGGGTCTTGAACCCACGGGCTCAGGAGATCCACTCACCTCGGCGGCTGTCTTATTTTAAGAAACTGCCACAACTACCCCAGCCGTCAGCAGCTACCACCCTGATTGGTCAGCAGCCATCAACATTGAGGCAGGACCCTCCACCAGACAAAAGATTAAATCACCACTGAAGGCTTAGATGATGGTTTGCATTTTTTAGCAATAAAATCTTTTTAAATTAAGGTATGTCCTTTTTTTTTTTTTTTTTTTGAGTTGGAGTTTTACTTCATCGCCCAGGCTGGAGTGTTGTGGCATGCTCACCGCCACCCCAGCGTCAACCCACTGGACTCAGGCGATCCTTCCGCCTCAGCCTTCCAAGTAGCTGGAACTACAGGCATGTGCTACCACGCCCGGCTAATTTTTGGATTTATTGTAAAGATGAGGTGAGATGAAATCTCACCAAGTTGCCCAGGCTGGTCTCGAACCCATGGGTTCAGACAGTCCTCTCGCCTCGGCCTCCCAAAGTACTGGGATTACAGGCTTGAGCCTCCGCGCCCAGCCAGGTATATACTTTTTAAATACATAATGCTATTGCATACTTAATTGACTGTAGTGTAAACGTAACTTTTGTAGGCACTGGGGAAATATTCACTTTATTGCAGTGTGGGAAACCAAACCCACAATATCGCTGAGGTATTTCTATCTAGTAAATTTCTCGAGTCGGGAGCAAATCATATGCTTCCAATTGAGGTTACAATATGCCCCTGACCTTCATTTCTCTGCCTTCCCTCCCAAATGGCTTGTGAATATTATTTGTTCCTTCCAGCAGAGCTGGATTGGAATTCATGAAGTTGAAAGGATAGCCAGTAGGACATGTGGTGGAGCGATGTTTTGTTGGCACTCACCAGTATAGAAAACCACAAGAAGATTGGAGCCATTAGCAGCAGGGAAGGAAAAATGAGTCCTTTATTTGCTGAGGGCATCTGGTCAGGGAGGATGCATGAAGATGCCCCGGGTGTACTGCATCAGTATGAGATGCCATTGGAGAGAGGCTCAGGGCACATGTGTGCCATTATCCCTCTCTGACAGTCTCATCACACAAATTTGTGAATAATTAAACTGTTAGGAAAGGACAAGTCATGCATGGCTGTTTCTACCTGAGGCTCTGTCAGACACGCAATGAGGGTGCTACTAGGGGAGTCCAGTGGTCCAGGGTGGCGGCCTGGCAGCGGTGAGGGGAGATTTTTCCTTGCCTAGCGAACATTGTGAGAGAGGAGAGCAGATGGAAGAGACCACTTTGGAATCAGCAAATGTGGATTCTGCTTTGAATTGTCACGGACCCCCTATCTGACCTTACTTACGTAAGTTACTTCTTTGGGAGAAACTATAGTTTCTTCATCTATAATGAAGGATTTTTTTTCTTTTCTTTTTTAGAGAAGGGATCTCTCCCTGTTGCCCAGGCTAGCGAGCAGTAGCACCATTGGAGCTCACTGTAGCCTCAAACTCCTGGGCTCAAGCAATACTCCCTCCTCAGCCTCCTGAGTAGCTGGGACTACAGGCACACGCCACCACGCCTGGCTAAGTTTTTTTTATTTTTTTGTAGATAGATATGGGGTCTTGCTATGTTGCCCAGGCTGGTCTCAAACTCCTGGGCTCAAGTGATCCTCCTGCCTTGGTCTCCCAAAATGCTGGGATTACAGGCATGAGACTCTAACGAAGGATTTTGACAAGAGGATTTTAATGTTTTATTGAAGGAAAAAAGCTCCTTTAAGACTATAGTGAAAACTGTGGGATCTTTCCATAGAAGATGGTGCATATGTGTGTGGACAGCATTACACATTACAATTTTAGGAAGTTTACAAATCTTTGGGGACTTAAGGATCCTGGCTTAAGAAAAAATCTTGCATTAGGTGATGTCCGAGCTTTTCTGTATCTCTAGAATTTTAGTTTTCTGAGACTTTGGGCCCTCCAGGAACCTGCAGAGTCAGCTGGACTCTCATTTCTACCTTAACAAGTGGACGTCTACTCTTCCAGCATTTCAAACAGAAGATGTAAACAGCCTGGGAGGTTTGTATGGTTTCCCAGACTCCATAACCTCTTGAAATACGCATTCCAAGACAGAAGAAACAGACCGTAAATAAAAAGCACAAAGCATGTCAGCAATAAGAAAAATGAAAATATATTTTTTGCTCTTTTTGAGTCGAGATCTCACTGTGTCACCCAGGCTGGAGTGTAGTGACTTGATCACGACAGTCATGGCTCATGGCAGCTATGACCTCCTGGGCTAAGGGCATCCTTCCACCTCAGCCTCCCAAGTAGCTGGGACTACAGACACGTGCTACGAAGTCCAGCTAATTTTTAAATTTGTTCTGTAGAGACGAGGTTTTGCCATGTTGCCTAGGCTGGTTTTGAACTCCTGGGCTCAAGCAGTCTGCCCACCTTGGCCTCCCAAAGTGCTGGGACTATGGGCATGAGCCACCATGCCTGGCCTATGAAAATATTGATAAAGCACAGTGACACCGTAGACAGTGATGGGGTAAGAGGTGCTACTATCTAGTCAAGGTGGTCAGAGCTAAGTGCTCTGAGGAGGGACTGAACCATGCAAATCTAAAGAATATTCTAGGCAGAGGGCTTGGCACTCTTAAGAAACAGTGAGAAGGGCCACGGTGCTGTAGCTGAGTGGGGGTTGGGAGGGTCGGAAGGGTGGGAGTCAGGCCGAGAATGTGGCAGCGTTGGGGTGCAGGTAATTGTTTTCCTGTGCCCACTGGAAAAACAATTGTATGTACTTGAACAGCACCTAGTAATAATGGTTCTTCATAAGCCTCCCATTCATTGGTAAGCTTGGTTCGTCACCCACGATGGGCAATGGGCTGGTTGAGGAAGACAGTAGTCCTCAAACCTGGTTGTGTGTCAGCAGCACCCAGACAGCTTTCCGGAGAGAGAGTTCCAGAACTCCCAACCAAGACCAGAATCTTCAGGGTGTGAGGCCCAGGCCTCTGCTGTGTTTTGTTTTGAAAACTCTCGAGGGGATTCCGACAGGCAGTTGCTGGACCTGCTTTGGTAATCCCATTGCAGAAAGATATTCCTGTCTGTAGTGAGCTTCAAGTGGAGCAGAAGGAATGGGGCGATGCCTGAATTATTTTGTGTGCGTGGGAGCATGTGCTGTGTTTCATAAGAGAAGCACAAAAAGGTAGTAAGTAGGGTTTCAGAGGAGAAGGTGAGTACTTTCCATTGGAGAGGTCAGGGAAGGTCCCAAGGGACAGCTAAGCCTGTTTCATCACCTATGAAAGGGGGCGGGTGTTAGAACCTACCAAGAGCATTGAGTGCCTAGAGAATTGTCCAAACAGGGCCTGGCATGCACTTAGCACGTACTCAATACTGTGAGTCATCATTTAAGTTGGGTCTTAAAGAATGGTTAGAATTTCTAAAATATAAAATACTTTCTCCATAGTTTATCACCCAGTAAAGATTTTTTTTTAAATGAAGCTTACATGTAAAGAAACATTCAAATAGAAATAGCCAGCTATTTTAAAAAAATAGTATGGCTATTACCTTTATGAATAATCTTTTTTTTTTTTTGAGTTGGAATCTTACTCTGTCATTCAGTGGCATAATCATAACGCACCATAGCCTCAACCTCCTGGGCTCAGAAGATCCTTCTGCCTCAGCCTCCCAAGTAGCTGGGACTACAGGCATGCACCACCATGCCTGGCTAATGTTTTTGATTTTGTTGTTGTTGTTGTTGTTGTAGTGATGAGGTCTCACTATGTTGGCTAGGCTGGTCTCCAACCCCTGGGCTCAAGCAGTCCTCTTGCCTCAGTCTCCCAAACTGCTGGGATTATAGGCGTGAGCCCCTGCACCCACCTAATAATCTTAATTAACAAGAGGGTCAAGATTTTCCAAATCTTAAATCTATCTGTATAACCTTGTACAGGAAACATTTTGTTCCTGATGTCACATGATATTTCAACCAATACATTTGAGCCCTCTTTGTTATGTTTATTTATTGTTTTATGTATTAGAGGAGCTTTTAAGGATCAGTTGTGGGGCCAAATATTGTGTTAAGGACAGTGAGCAAGTTTTGTGTGGAGGCTTAGAAGAACATTCTAGTAGGGGAAATGAGAACTAAACATAAAAGTCAGGTTAAGTTGAGTTTTCATGTTGTAGGTACCACCTAGGAAGGGGGCTGGATGTACCTCTGCTCACAACATCTGGATCCCATTTCAGTGGGAAAGTCTGTTTTGAAAGGAAATATCCAGATGTGTCATGTGACGGTGACCGATTCATTCGAAGGAGTGAGAGAGTGTCTGAATAATGGTGTGTGTGTCGGTGCTCGTGAGTAAGAGGGTTGAGACCCCTTTGTGCCGGACTGTAGTAAAACCTCAGAAAGGGAAGTCTATATCAGGCCAGTGTGACTCCAGAAGGGACTCTGATACCGTCCCTTGCCCTCTCCAGACTGTCTGCAGATACTCAGGGAAGATTAAGGCATAAGGCCCTGGCTCTGTTTAATTGGCTTCTGAGTTTTGACTGCCAAAACCCTGAGTAAGGATGAATCTGCCGCTTAGAGAATATTCCCTGGCGGTTTAAAGGATAGTTTCTTGATTCCCAGAAAAAGGCATGGTTGTGAGCGTGAGTCCAGGAGGTTGCTCACGATGGTTGTGGGTGGGCAAGTTTGTTTGAAAAGCCCCCTCCCCCACCACTGGGCTGGCAGGGTGTGTTTGTTGGAATGAAAGATGGAAAGTTAAACCCCCGCTCAGTGGGAGTCTAATCAAGAGAGAAGTTTCCTGTGGATCAGCCCAGACCCACGAGGCTGGGGAAGGCTCTGTTTCCGGCCTGAAATGAATTAGCAATATATAAAGCCAGGATGGGCCACAGTGGCTTCCCCGGGTCTCCCTGATGTCCAAAATTTTCCCCACCTAGACAGTTTTGTTGCACACAAAAGTCAGGGGGCAGCCTGAAAAACAGGCTATGAATGTAGCAAAACAAAGCAAATAATCTCTGGGTTGCAACCCCCTTTGGCTGGTACAGCTATTTGTAACTTTTCCTTTGTGCGGGCATCTGTTGTTAGTGCTGCTTTTCTGAAGGTTTTCAAGATGTGAGAAACTGGAGACTGTGGGTTGTTTTTTTAAAACATTTAACTAGTTTTTACTCATGTTTGAGGCCTGGAGTCTCTATTTTCCTCCTGCCACATCAGGGCTTAATTAACAACTGTCTTGGAAGTAGCCTTCTGGGAGGAATAAACTTTCTTTGTGAACACTTCCCCACCCCCCCAAGGAGGAGCAGTAATGCAAATTAAATGCATATCCAGAATTGCAGTCACTCTAATCCTGACATCATACACACATTTATTCTTGAAAATGACTGCAGCAGGGCTGGACAATTGTATACTTCTGACTGTGCCCCTGGCAAAGCGGCCTCTTTAGACGCCTTCAGAGAAGGTAAGTTGATGCTTTGATTAGCAAACCTGGTACAGGTGGAGTACCCCGAAATGCTTGGGACTGGGAGTGTTTGGAATTTTGGTTTTTTTCCGGATTTTGGAATATTTGCATATACATCATGAGATGTCTTGGGGGTGACCGCTGGGTATGATGGCATGTACTTGTAGTCCTAGCTACTTGGGGGGCTGAGGCGGGAGGATCACTTGAACCCAGGAGTTTGAGCCTGCAGTGAGCTATGATTACACCACTGTACTCCAGACTGCCAGACTGAGTGAGAGAGCAAGTCCCAGTCTCTAAAATAAACAAAAACAAACAAAACAAAATTTTAAAAAATAGAGCAAGAGAGATATCTTGGGGATGGGACCCAAGTCTAAACAAAAAAATCCGTTTGTGTTTTATATATATCTTATACACTTAGCCTGGAGATAATTTAAACAATATTTTAAATAATTTTGTAGCCGGGCTTGGTGGCTCAGCCTGTAATCCCAGCACTTTGGGAGGCTGAGGTGAGTGGATTGCCTGAGCCCGCGGGTTCAAGATCCGCCTGGGCAACTTGGCGAGACCTCATCTCTACAATAAATCAAAAATTAGCTAGGCATGGTAGCACGTGCCTGTAATTCCGGCTACTGGGAAGGCTGAGGCGGAAGGATCGCCAGAGTCCAGCGGCTCGAGGCTGCGGTGGCCGAGAGCGGCCACTGCACTCCAGTCTGGGCGACAGAGTGAGACTCCAACTCAAAAAAATAAAATAAAGCACCCTCACTATAAGGCTCTGTCACTTGCCAACCCCTTCCTCCCAACCCTGACGCCTGCACCCTACTGCTACTTTCCAAGGTGGCTTCCAGTTCTCTTAAAGTTCTGGGTCACTGGAACTAAAGGTACTAGAATAAATGTGTGTATGATGTCAGGATTAGAGTGACTGCAACTCTGGATATGCATTTAATTTGCATTATTGCTCCTCCTTGGGAGGGTACCATCTCATGAATGCCAGCAGCAGCACCTCTTCAATTCTGTGGGATTAGAGCCTCTCAATTCAGTGGACATTGGTGGGTCACTCATCTTCCATAAGCTGTGTACTTTGTAAATGTGAAAGGGGACAGTGAACAGGACACTGGGTTGTGAGCTCTGGGAGTGGCCCTGTCTGTCGCAGGCCGCTCTCCCGAGGTCATGGTGCAGCACTGAGGACCAGATGGGACGGCTGGAATACGTGTCCCTACCCCAACTTTGTTTTCATCCCCTGCTGGCCTGCTGCGGACTTCCTCTTACCAACAGCAGGCTAGTGACTAGAATGAAAGACTTCCTGTAATCCTGGCTGGACGTGTTTTTCTCCTTGCATTAGCAGACAGGCCTTTTGAAGGATTAGACGTGCTCTAAGCCGGGAGATGCGGAGCTGGGGGAATCCTGGCCTGTTTGGGAGAGGGAGTCATCCTGTCCACTGTGGGGACATGGCTCTCCAGGCCAGCGAGGGCCTAACAATGATTCAGCTGGACTCTTTGTGTCTGCTTCAAAAGCATGGGGGAGTTGGGTGACCAGTTTGATTTCAGCTTTAAAATACGGATAGGCTAGAGTGACACTGCAGTCAACATATTCCGTGGGAACAGAGAGCCTTTCAACAAGGCAGTGTCCTTGGGTGGGGGAGGGAAAGTATCTTTTCTTCTGTGTCCTAGATCCATAGAGGTGAGGAGAGGGAGGTTCAGAACTTTTAGTGCTTCGAGTACAGAAATTGCTCTTTCCACGTCCCAGCACCCTGGCCACCATCAGAGGCAGAGTAAGGTCACCATGGTGACTCGTCCCCTGTGTGATGGCGGCCATTCATGGTGAGGGAAGGACAGTGCCTCTTGGGAGGGCACAGATAGGGAGAAAGGAATTGTTCCTCCCAGGCAGAGCAGGAGAGCAATTTGCAGTCTACTCAATCCCTTGGACTTTGTGTGTGTTATCTCTGTTTCTGGCCGCAGCGTTTCTGATGACAGTGTGTATCATCTGTTTTTCCCCTCCCTCCAATATAAAAAAGACTTTGTTAAAGCAGTATTGTTCCATTTTTAAAGAACATGCAATAATAGAAAGTGACAGCTATTAACTTTGATATTATCCCCCCAATTGGAACAGACAAAAAGTTACTGTCATTTCAATATTAGGCAATTAAAAGTAACACATCTCAGACTTTGTCTTAATCTTTTCAAAACCTGGATGTATTTATATCCTGGATGTGTGTGTGTGTGTGTGTGTGTGTGGTGTGTATATCTATATACATACATATTTATGTATGCACACATGTATACACAATTTCATATAATTGGGAGTAGATTTTAAAAACTATATTTAGATAAGTAATTATATTGTTAATCTCTGGACATCTTAATAATGGATAACTTAGAAAGGAAGAATTGAAGTTAGGAGTTTGAGTCACCAACTGATACCGAATCTGCTACTTAAGGGACTTGCCCTGATCAGAGGGATTAGCTTGTTTGAGAATTTGGGGTTCTTCTTTTTATGCCACTGATAGTAGCATACAGGCAAATAGTGTAGTTCTATTACCTTTAGTTCCAGTGACCCAGAACTGGAAGTCAAGCTTGGGTGCTTCTTGGGTGGGATATGGTTTTTTTTTTTTGAGTTGGAGTCTTACTCTGTTACCCAGACTGGAGTGCAGTGACCGCTCCCGGCCACCTCAGCCTCGACCTGCTGGGCTCTGGCGATCCTTCCCCCTCAGCCTTCCGAGTAGCTGGAACTACAGGTGTGCACTACCACGCCCGACTAATTTTTGATTTATTGTAGAGAAGAGGTCTCGCCAAGTTGCCCAGGCGGGTCTCAAACCCGCGGGCTCAGGCAATCCACTCACCTCAGCCTCCCAAAGGCACGGGATTACAGGCTGAGCCACCGAGCCCGGCTAACGTTGAATCTTAAAGTGAGGAAGAGATTCTTCTGAAAATTCTCCCCCAATATTTCTGGTTTCACCAAGTAGAAAGTCTCAGTGGAGTGTTAGTAATACCTCTGCAACATTTGCAATTCCGGCCTTTCAAGCCACTACAACTAATAAGATCGTTCTTTTTGTCTCGCATTCAAGTAGCAACCAGGTCCAACCCTGCTTAGCTTCCCAGGTGCATTCAGGGTGGTAAAGCTGTAGACAAAATTGTCCTTTCTTTTGGTATGGTTATCTTTTGTTTAAGACGAGTGGTACTAGTTTTCTAATTCCCATAAAGAAATACATTTAAATGAATACACTTCAAATAAATCTATACTACATATATATTAGGAAAACAGTGAGTTGATTTAAGAGAGTATTAAGTAAATTATATGATGGCTGCTGTACTAATAGGACTGACATGGTGGAGGTGGTGAAGGAACAATGGGAGTCTGGGAAATCCTGACCTGGGTAATTGGTGTCTCTGAAATTTGTTTTAAAAAGGATTTGGTGAGTCTTTTTTCCTGTGAAAGGGATACTCTTGTAGGTTTTTTTTCAGAATTTTTGTGACCTGATTAATTGACACGGTCTCCTGGTTAGGTTGACAGGAACAGAGCAGAGAGCCCAGGTGCCCTCAGGTTGGTGGAGAAGCTGTCACGCGGGCTGTGATTGTCATAGGACCTGGGGTGGCTGCAGCTCTCAGCCTCTGGCCTGCCCACCACACATGCGCTGTCATGGCCACGGTGCCTGATGGACTCTACTTGGTGCTGCCCTGCTCTGCAGTGCCTCTCTGTGGCATCTGGACCTTGCCAGGATCCAGGGACAGCTGGATGGGTCCGAGGAGGTGCTGCCAATGTCACCATAGTAGTGGCTATGGAAACATTCGTAGTCTCTGACTAGTAGGATCTTTGTAGTCCCTCCAAGGGCGTTTATGATACATTCAACTCTGTGCTGGGGCAGTGGAACACGCAAGAGAGGACGATAGTGTCATTCACATGGGGAGATGCTTAGAGGCTGGAGCAGGCAGAGAAGTTTCCATGAAGACAGTGCGAGTGACAGAATCTTGAAGCCTGGATAACTGAAATAATAATCATTTTTTATTCAATATAGCATATGTATATAGTTTTTAAGAATTCAGCTGGTCTCGGTGGCCCAGCCTGTAATCCCGTGCCTTTGGGAGGCTGAGGTGAGTGAATTGCCTGAGTTCGCGGGTTTGAGACCCACCTGGGCAGCGAGACCTCATCTCTACAATAAAT
>NW_007257525.1:116172-133726 GCF_000164805.1 Carlito syrichta | reverse complement strand
AAGCAACAGAGTGAGACTCTACCTCAAAAAAAAAAAAAAGAATGCAGAGAGTACTGAAAGGTTTATAATGTATCAGGTGACACTCTCCTTCCCCTCCTTGTCACCCAAATCCCACCGGACACCTCTATACCTCCTTTTATTTCTTTTTTTGGGGGAGTCACGGTCTCATTCTTGTCATCCAGGCTGGAATGCAGTGGCACTCACTGCAGCCATAAACTCCTGGGCTCAAGCAATCTTCCTATCTCAGCCTCCGCACCACCACACCTGGTGAATTTCTTAAATTTTTCTGTAGAGATGAGGCCTCACTATGTTGTCTAGGCTGGTCTCAGACTCCTGGACTCAAGCAATCCTCCTGCCTTGGCCTCCCAGAGTGCTAGGATTACAGGCATGAGCAACTGACACACCACTTTCTAAAGAGGATACTTCTGGTATTCATATTGATCATTCTAAATATGCTTATCTTGCTTTCACTTGATTCATCTGTTTCAGGCATTTTTTTTTTTACTGACTTCATTCTCTATTGGTAGATGAGTATCAGCTCTCCTACACGGCCACTTTCCCTCCCCTCATAGTTTTTACACTAAATTCACATTCAGTATTTGCGTTGTTATGACTTTGCAGATGTTCTTGGCCAAATAAAATGTATATTATGACCGTGATTCCTTCCTTATACAATTATTTTTCTCCTGGAGTTACTAATTGTCTTCTGAGATGTTCACAACCATTCTTGACTGTCCCCTCCAAATGTGACCTGGTTTTTCTTTCTGAGAGATTCTAGAATTATCTCTTTATTTCTTTATTCAGGCATTTCATACGGGAAAGCCACGATATGCATCTTTCTTCAATTGTTTGTGCTAGATGTTCATTGACTCTTGAGTCATTTAAAAAATATTTTCTTCTTGTCTTGTGTGTTCTTTCTTTCTGAAAGTTCTGATAGATGTGAGACTTTTTGGATTCACCCTTTAGTTTTCTTCATTTCCTTTGTATTCTCTGTTTCACAGACGTAACGTTTCATCTTATTTCTGTGTGGATATCAATGATCATTTTATTTTTATTTGATTTATCATTTTAGTTTTTCTTCTGATACTTGTATGATCTCTTCTGCCAGATTTCTTCTTTACTTCTTCTTATTTGTGTGTGCGTGTGTGTGTGCGTGTGTGTTTGTGTGCGTGTGTGCATGTGTGCTTTAGTCTTCCTGTTGGAGAATTTTGCTGATCCTTGGCCGCTGCCTCATATAGAAGGGTGAGGAACTGAAAGCTGATTGGATGCTCTGTGTGTGACTGTGTGTGTTGGCTGGTGGACTTCACTCTGAACTTGATTTTTTTTTTTTTTCTTGAAGACCTTCAAATACTTTTATCTGTAGAATTTTCTCTGGGGCAATTTAGATTATCCAGGAAAATAAATCTAAATCTCATAGGTAGGCAGAACAAGCCTGCTATTAGGGTGTTGGCCTCCTTTGAGGGGAGGCTGAGATCCTCGCACAACTTAATATGTTCTGCTTCCCTCCAGTGCTTTGTGTGTGCCTGGTGTCCCTAAGGCTGGAAACTCTCTCATTCATTTTTTACAGAGTATATGAACTTCCTGTCTCCTGCGGGGGTGGAAAAGGGATTGTTATCGGGACATGAGGAGGAGGTTGGTAGGGACATTAATTTATCCCATCTCAAATTTCCCTATTTCTCAACAGCCTGCCTGTCCAGTATATCTATAATCAAAGCTGATCTTACACATAATCTCTTTATTTCTATAGTGTATTTTTTAAAACCTCTTCTCTTGTTAGGTATTTAGCTTGTTTACTGTTTTTCCCAATTACAACTAAGTTTTACGTTTAAATCTTTTTTCTCCCTCCTCTATTTCCAAAGGAATGTTTCCGACAAGTGAAATTACCGGATCAAAGAGTAGGAATTTTTTTTTTGAGTTGGAGTCTCACTCTGTCACCCAGACTGGAGTGCAATGGCCGCTCCCCGCCACTGCAGCCTCCACCTGCTGGGCTCTGGCGATCCTTCCACTTCAGCCTTCCAAGTAGCTGGAACCACAGGCGCGTGCCACCACACCTGGCTAATTTTTTATTTATTGTAGAGATGAGGTCTCGCCAAGTTGCCCAGGCGGGTCTCGAACCCGTGGGTTCAGGCAGTCCACTCACCTCAGCCTCCCAAAGTGCTGGGATTACAGGCTGAGCCACCGAGCCCGGCAGAAATATTTAAAATAGTTGAAGCTTTTGAACAGTTTGAGCAACATTTAGCCAAGTCTTAAATTCCCCTTCCAGTCATCACCATCACATCTACCAGCATTATCATGATTAGTGATGATGGTGAGACCCTAACTCTTACGGGAACTATGCTAAGCACTTTTCATTCTTATTTCTTTTAATTCTCCCAACAATCATGCCCAGAGCACACCGTTATTATCCAGTTTGGCAGAGGAGAAAACGGAGGCTTGCAGAGGTCTAACAACCTGTCCAGGGTCCCAGAGCTGGTAGGTGGTAAAGCTGGATTCATATCTAGACCCACCTGACGATCTCATGATCCTATCAGTTCCCCTCCACCAGGGCTGCCCTGACTCCTGCTAACAATGGCTCATCTTCAGGGCCTTTGGGAACGAAGAAATGGGCTCTGGCTCTCCCCTTCTCCCCCATTCTCATCCCTCCAAGCTAGCAGGGGCATGGCTTTTGCTAGGGCTCCTTGCTGTTTCTGAGGACACTCTCTTCTCTCTGAAGGAAAAGAAGAGTTGGTGTCCTTGCTTTCTTTCTGCTGGTCCGCTCTGCAACATTATCTTCTAGGAAAAAAGCAATCCCCCCAAAGCTCTGGCTTGTGGACAGTGCTTTGGTTTGGTTTCTGGGGTGGGTGTAGGTTTTTCCTTGTTTAAATAATCCTGATATTATTTCAAAGGGCAT
Source organism: Carlito syrichta (assembly GCF_000164805.1). Classification (NCBI taxonomy): domain Eukaryota; kingdom Metazoa; phylum Chordata; class Mammalia; order Primates; family Tarsiidae; genus Carlito; species Carlito syrichta. Next base: position 130,836 of record NW_007257525.1, on the reverse strand, counting down.
CTGAGAGGCAGACCATACGCTGAGGGCTTGTGCCTTATCACTTACGGATAGTTCCCAAACCCCGTCTTTAAAATAAATGGAAATAGAATTCGGTTGGTCATATTATGTTCACTTCTGGGGTGGGTGGATATGAGAGCTCTCCTAGGAGACAGGTGGCCTGAATCTGCCCCTGACTCAGACGGTCCTTTATTTTCTCAACTATAAATAAAAGCGTGATATGCCCTGTCTCTAGCTGCTTCATGAGAATGAGTAAGAGGATCTCTAAATTCGTCCTTTTACCCTCTAATCAGATAGGATGAAGACCAGGAATCATAATTATTGCCGCATTAACGCACCTTTCCTTTCTTTCGAATCTCCCTTTCTTCCACCTGTTCCTAGCTTTCAGCAGAGGTTCCTGGCAGCCCCGGGATGTTCCTGCTTATCTTTAGCAAGCACAGAGCCCACGTCGGTCAAAAAGACTTTGACAAAGCCTGTGGGCCTTCAGCGTTCCCCTTCCTGGGAGCAGATTCCTGTGGGCGGTGAGGATGAAGCGTGTGAGGAAATTTACCAAAAGTGTCTTGCACGCTTGGCCCCCTCGAAAACTGCCTGCTTAGCAAACGACACCCTATTTAACCCCCTTCCTGGAGGGTTTCTTGCCCCACCTGGAAGCTGCTTGCTCAGGTATCCACTAAGTGTTTTCCTGGAACTGGAAAGCCCTGGAACTGGGATTCATTAAGCCCTCCTTGCTCAGGACTGGCTTACCCGTGGGCTGAGATTTAGAACATGAATTCAGGGTCTTCGTCCCCTAAACAAAGTACATGTGCTGGAATGTTTTATGGTTGAGAAAATAAAAAGCGAAGGATTTTTAACGCAACCGACAATGGGCACAAAAAACAAGAATGAGTGATAAGAATGGTTTGCTGTAATCGTCAAGAGAAGTAATGTCCTTTTTAAAAACTGTGATGAAGCTGGACGCAGTGGCTCACACCTGTAATCCACACCTGTAATCCTTTGGGTGACTGAGGTGGGAGAATCACTCAAGCCCAGGAGTTCGAGACCAGCCTGGGCAACATTGTGGGACCTCAATTCTTCAAAAAATCAAAAAGCTAGCCGGGCGTGGTGGCATACACCTGTAATCCCAACTATTTGGGATGCAGAGGTGGAAGGATTGCCTGAGCCCCGAAGATTGAGTCTGTGGCAAGCCGTGATCGTGCCACTGCACTGCAACCTGGGTGACAGAGTGAGACCCCAAGTCAAAAAAACAAAAAACTGTGCTGAGTACAAATTTACATGTTCAGACGGATTTCTTTTTTGGGTAGGTGATTTTTTTTTTCTTTTATTTTTGAGTTGGAGTCTCACTCTGTCGCCTAGACTGGAGTGCAGTGGCACGTTCCCGGCCATCGCAGCCTCGACCTTCTGGGCTCCGGCGATCCTTCTGCCTCAACTTTCCAAGTAGTTGGAACTACAGGTGTGTGCTACCTTGTAGAGACAAGGTCTCACCAAGTTGCCTGCGTGGGTCTCGAACCCGTGGGCTCAGGCAATTCACTCGCCTCAGCCTCCCAAAGTGCTAGGATTACAGGCTGAGCCACCGAGCTCGGCCATGGATAGGTGATTATTTAGATTTTTCATATTCAATTCTTCCAAGATTAAATTTCTGGAAAGTGGAGAGACCCTGTGCTTTAGAGGTAAAGCATTAAACTCATAGCCTGTCAAAACTGAGACTTATTACGTCAGGAAGTTTCTTTGACCATCCTACTTAAACATTACTTATCACCCTACATTATTTTGTACAGCATCTATCACCTTCGGACCTTTTCTGCGATTTATTTGTTATTTTTAGAGAAAAAAATCTTGCTCTGACACAGAGGCTGGAGTACAGTGGTGTGATCATAGCTCACTAGAGCTTCTGACTCCTGGGCTCAGGTGATCCTCTCACCTTGGCCTCCCAAGTAGCTGGGACTACCGGTGCGAGCCACCATGCTCAGCCTTCTGTTTTCTTTTCTGCCCTATCTCGAGCAATACGAACAAGGCTAGGTTGCACTTGATTAATAGTTGTTGAGTAAATGAATGAGACATTTTCACCTTTAGCGTGTTTTATGCTCCCTGCATTTATATAATATTCTTGAGTTTCTAATCTTTTTCTAATATGTATATATGAACAAATGCCTCTTTTTCACCCTGTGGTACATATTGTGAACATTTTTATACTCAAAAGAAAAAGAACAAAGAAGTGTGTCTCTCCGAATCACATTCCCTTGCAGTTGGCAAAGGTACAAATGAAGTAAGAACAAATCTGTCTTCAATTATAGGTGGAAAACTTTCATTTAAAGTAGATGGGTTGAGGGAACATGGGCAAGAGCTTGTTGGTTGGCTTGAGGCTCCTCTTTGCAGTGAAAGACACAGTGTCAGGTGTTTGTTCCTTACAATCCTTTAGATATAGAAACAACAGAAAGGCAGCTCATGTGTTTTAAAACAAAACAAATAATGTATAAAAGAAAAAGTAGTGTCTTCACTGGCCTCATCTCCAACCCGGACTACCCTGGATCCCTTTTCAGGAGACTGATATTAAGAAAGTTGTTTGTACTAAAGTTGAACAACCAAAAAAAATTTAATAACCCAATTAACAAATGTGCAAAGGACTTGAATAGATGTTTCTCCAAAGAAGACATACAAATGGCCAATGAGTTTGTGAAAAAACTCTCAGCACCACTGATCATTAGGGAAATGCAAACCAAAATAGCAATGAGCTATACCTCACATCCATTAGAATGGCTGTTATCAAAACACACACACACACACACACACACACACACACACACACACACACACACACAAAATAAGTTTTGGTGAGTATGGAGAAATTGGAACCCTTGTGCACTGTTAGTGGGAATATAAAATGGTGTAGCTCCTTTGGAAAACAGTATGGCAGTTCCTTAAAAAATTAAAAACAGAATTACCATATGATCCAGCAGTGCCTCTTCTGGATATATATCCAAAGGAATCCAAAATCTCAAGGAGATATTTGTACACCCATGTTCATAGCAACATTATTCACAGTAGCCAAAAGATAGAAGTAAAAAAAAAAAAGTGTCCATCAACAAATGAATGGGTAAACAAAATGTGGTATGGTATCTATAATGGAATATTATTCAGCCTTAAAAAAGGAGGGAAATTCTGACACATGCTACGGCATGGATGAAGCTTGAGGACATTGTGCTAAGTGAAACAGGCCAGTCCCAAAAGGACAAGTGCTGTGCGATTCTACTTATATGAGTACCTAGAATAGTCAGTCAGATTCATGGAAACAGAAGGTACAGTGGCTGTTATGCCCACTGCACAGAAGAGAATCAATGTACTGAGGCAGCAATGTCGCAGTAGAGAAGGAGTTTTAATAATTGCAAAGCCGCTAAACAAGGATGACCAGAGATATTTCTTGAATCTGCATTCCCAAGAGTCTTAGGTAAGAGTTTTTGAAGGAACAATTTGGTGGGTGGAGAGCTGGGGAAAGGGCACTGATGATTGTTTGGGGATGGTCATGGGAGTGTTGAAATTGTCTTGTGTAGAGCCGAGTTTTTTTTGGGGGGGGGTCCCAGGACTGGTGGAGACGGCTCCTTGGTTTGTGTCCCAGGTCCCAGTGGTGTCCATCAGTGTGTTAAGTCTGGAAAACATCTTAAGCACCAGCCTTAGGTATTTTAAAAGAGAGGCTATTGCTGGGCTCGGTGGCTCAGCCTGTAATCCTGCGCCTTTGGGAGGCTGAGGTGAGTGGATTGCCTGAGCCCGCGGGTTCGAGACCCACCTGGGCAGCGAGACCTCATCTCTACAATCAATCAAAAATTAGCTGGGCGTGGAAGCCCGCGCCTGTAATTCCGGCTACTCGGAAGGCTGAGGCGGAAGGATCGCCGGAGCCCAGCTGGTCGAGGCTGCGGTGACCAGGAGCGGCCACTGCACTCCAGTCTGGGCGACAGAGTGAGACTCCAACTCAAAAAAAAAAAAAGAGAGGCTATCTATGAAGCTACTGACCCCTGGAGAGCAAGTCATTACAGACACAGCTTAGGAACGTATGTAGGGGGTGCGATCTCCAGAGATTAAAACTGTTCATACCCTTCGGCTGATCAGGATCAAGGTGATCTGGGTGACCTTAGGCTCATTGTTTAAGGGAAAATATGTTTAGCAACCTTATACTGGATTTCCCTCCCCAGGGGTCAGGACATGAAGATAGTAAGGTGTTCTCTCGAAGTGATTGTACAAGCAGTCAGGCAAAGAGGAAGGCAAACTTGGAGACAACACATTTGTTCATTTCTTTTTTTTTCTTTTTTTTGAGTTGGAGTCTTACTCCATTGCCCAGGCTGGAGTGCAGTGGCATGCTCACGGCCACCCAGCGTCAACATGCTCGACTCAGGTGATCCTTCTTCCTCAGCCTTCCAAGTAGCTGGAACTACAGGTGCACACTACTACGTCTGGCTAATTTTTTGATTTGTTGTAGAGATGAGGTCTCGAGAAGTTGTCCAGGCTGGTCTCGCACCCATGGGCTCAGGCTATCTCCTCACCTCAGCCTCCCAAAGTGCTGGGATTACAGGCTTGAGCCACCGTGCCTGATTGATTTGTTCATTTCTAACCATAGCTGCAAATTTGCAGTGCCTGGGTCTCTTCTACAGCTATTACCCCGTGGTCCTATATTAATTTTATATAGGCAGTTTCATAATGGTTGCCAGGGACTCGTGCCTGGTTTGGGGGATGGTAAATAGGAGTTGTTGCTTAATGGGTATAGAGTTACAATTTTGCAAGATGAGTTTTGGAGATTGTGTGCCCAAAGATGTGAATATACTTAACGCTGCTTAGTGCACACTTGAAAATGGTTAAGACAGGAAATTTTATGCTATGTGTATTTTACCACAGTTCAAAATTAAGAAAAATATAAAATTTAAAGGGAGGATGGTATGTATCTACCATACTGTCTCACTGCGCACACAAGCCAAGTGTGTGTGTAAGCTACTTTTTCTTCCTGTTTACTTAATTTTTTTTAAAAAGGTCATATTACATCCTTTACTCAGCAACTTGCTTTCTCCCCCCCCCTCCCATTTTTAATCCATACCATAGATGTCTTTCCAGGTCAGTGAATATAGATCGGACTCACTTTTTCCTTTAAAAGCTGACTAATTATCCGTGGGATGTGTTTCTGAGCCTTCAGGTTATTTCCGGTTTTGTTGCCACTACAAACAATGCTTCAATAAACAGCCTTATTCATATTACCTTTCCTATGGGTGCTCTGGTTTCTGCTGAATTTCAGAAATAATTGCTAGGTCAAGAGGATTGTCAGATTATTTTCCACAAAGTTGAGCACGGTTCACATTCACACCACCCGTTCTGGGATGCCTGCTTCCTGACCTCCCTGCTAGGGCCAGATATTGTGATTTGCTGGTGGAAAATGGCTTGCTGCGATTTTTCAAACTTGTAGTTGTGAAGTTGAGTAATTTTACAACCGGACTAGTTACTTGCATTTATTTTGTGTGTGTGTGATATGACATAGCGAGTCTAATTTTGTTTCCTTTCGGGTGAATAGCCAACAACACCCCCGCTCCGTTTATTAAATCATTTTCTTCACTAAAAGAACTTAGTCAAATGTGTTGGGATGTTTTCCTGGATGGTTTGATTCCATCGATTTATTTTTCCATTTCTGTGTCAGTGCTAAATTGTTTTGAGTGTGTAGAATCTTTATAGAAGGTTCTCGTCTCAAAAGGAAGATCCCTTGGCATTTTTCTATTTTACAGTGTTCTTGTCAATTCTCAGATATTTTTTCCTGCTTATGAATTTTTCAGCCATTTTGTTCGGTTACTTAAAAAGACTAATTGAAATTCTGATAATCTTGTGTAGGTATTTGTTGACCTCAAGTTGTTTTTTATGATTAAAGAAGTATTATATGCTCATCATTGTCAGCCAAACTCTGACAATGGGATTGCAGGCTGAGCCACCGAGGTAATGTCTTCTCTAATATCCCAGGCACACATTAACAGTTTATATAGTATGGACTTACAGACTTTTTCTGTGCTTTTGAAACACACATTTATTTATTTAATGAATATGGAACATAATACACCCAGATATCGCAGCATACTTTTTTCTCACTTGGGAAAAACTATGGGCATCTTATCAGTAACCCTCTCTAACTCAATACCCATACCTACGGACACTTCATTTTTCATATAGGCACTGTAGCATTTCATAGTATTGATGTACTGTAATTTACTTAAACAAATCTTTGAGTAGACACATAGATTATTTCAGCCCTTTTTCCTTTGTCTTGCTAGGGCTGCCATAACAAAGTACCACAGACTGGGTGGCTTAAAAAAACCATTTATTTTCTCATAGTTCTGGAGGCTAGAACCCTTCAAGATCAAGGGTTCAGCAAGGTTGCTTCCTTCTGAGGGCTGCGAAGGAAGAATTTGTTCTAGACTCTTTTTGGTTTGTAGATGGCTGTCTTCTCCATGTGACTTCACGCTGTCTTTTCTCTGTATGGGTCTGAGTTCACATTTTCTCTTCTTATAGGGATACCAGTTCTCATGGATTCGTATTCACTCTAATGCAGTTTTAACTTAATCACCCCTGTAAAGACCCTATCACTAAATATAGTCACATTCTAGGGGTTAGGGCTACTCCTGTGTTCAATGTTTATATATTCAATATGTGAATTGGGGGCGGGACACAATTCAGCCCTTAACAATAAACAGTACCATAATGATCATCCTTACATCATTGATCTAATAAATGATCATGTGTATCTTTGTGCATTTGTTTTGTTTGTTTGGTTGTTTGTTTATATTGAGTTGACGTCTCCATTGCCTAGGTTGGAGTGCAGTGGCATGCTCACAGCCACCCCAGTGCTGACCCGCTGGGCTCCTGCGATCCTTCCGCCTCAGCCTTCCGAGTAGCTGGAACTACAGGTGTGCACTACCACGCCCGGCTGATTTTTTAAAATTTATTTTAGAGATGAGGTCTCACCAAGTTGCCCAGGTGGGTCTCGAACCTGCAGGCTCAGGCAGTCCACTCACCTCAGCCTCCCAAAGGCGTGGGATTACAGGCTGAGCCACCGAGCCTGGCTAATTTTTTATTTATTGTAGAGATGAGGTCTCGCCAAGTTGCCCAGGCTGGTCTCGAACCCATGGGGTCAGGCAATCCACTCGCCTTGACCTCCTAAAGTGCTGGAATTACAGGCTGAGCCACCGAGCCCAGCCTCTGTGTGTTTAAATAAATGTGTCAGAGAATAAATTCTTACAAGTGGGATTGCTAAATACATTTTCAAAATTGATACATAAAATATTTTGTGAAGTGTTCCCTATTTTTCTCTCTTGGTGTAAGATTGGTATTATTTCTTCCTTTATATTATATAGAATTCACCAGTAAAGCCATCTGTGCTATGAGATTTGATAAAGAGAAGGTGATTCAATTTTAATAGTACTGCTCAGGTTTTTTCTCTTGCATCAATTTTAAGTTGTATTTTTCAAAGAATTTTCTTTATTTCATTTAAACTTTCAAGCTCATTAAATGTTTAATAATATCACCCAACTTGTGGCTTTGTCAGTTCTCTATTGAATGTGTATTTTATGTTTTAATTAACTTCTGCTCTTTGTGTTATCCCCTTCCTTCTATTTTCTTTGGATTTAATTTGTTGTCTTCTAACATGCTGTAGGATGTGGATGGTTTGATCACTGATCTTCAACCTTTACTTTCTAACACCTAGTGGTGCTAAGGATGTGGAGCACCTGGGACTCTTACCCACTGTTGCGGTGGGATGTAATTTGTTACAACCACCTTTGAAAATTGTTTGGGAATATTTACAAAGGTTGAACAAACATATACCCTGTGATCTAATAGTTTTATTCCTGTCTAATTACCCAACAGAAATGAGTGCTTTTCAGTACCAATAGGCATGTGTAAAAATATTTGTTTAAAAAAAAAATATTTATTTATAGATACATAGAGCTGAAAAGCCAGAAGTCGGAAACAACTCATGTTCATCAGTAGCAGCGGGGGTAAATTGTGAATTTATAAAATGGAATACTGTAGAACAGTTAATATGAACAAACTACTAGAAAAGGTAACAACATGAATGAATTACATAAATCCTATAATTCAGGAATATTGGTTTAAAACAGACAATGGTACAAAAGAGGTTTAAAACAGATGCCATATATATTTTCAGGAGAGTGGTTAAATTTGAGGAGAAAATTGTAAAGGGCTAGGTCTGATCTCAAACTCCTGGGCTCAAGCAGTTCTCCCCCCTTGGCTTCCCAAAGTATTGGGATTATAGGAGTAAGCCACTGTACCTGATCTAAAATCTTTCTTTTTCTTTGTGATCACTAATTTATATTTTATGTCACATATTTTTCTGTCTTTGTCATATATGTTGTAATTTTTTCCTTGTTTCTAATTCATTTCTACACCATTTATATCTTCTTGTCTTATGAGTGTTTCAGTTTTGATCTGACTATATCTGCCGTCATTTAGCTGTTGACCTAATCATCAACCAATAAAGGCTTTTTCCCCTAAAATTATAAAAATATTGTCCTGCATTTTTTTATTCTAGTACTGTTACGATTTTTTAACACAATCCCTAATCTCTCTAAAGTTTATCTTTGTGTATGATGTTGGAGGCACATCAAACTTTTTATTTCTTTACCCTGTAATGCAATTATTTGGGTGAAGTTTGTTGAATGAATTGCTCTACTTCGTTTTATCTGAATTGCCAACTTTATCATTTACCACTTTCCTGTGTTTAAGTACATTTTTGGATTTTTAAAAAATTCTGTTCAACTGATCTATTACAAACAGTCACCTTGTTTGTAATCTTAAATATTTGGGGGCAAGTCTCCCTTTATTAATTCTTCCTTTTCAAACCATCCTCAATTGTTTTCACACATTTATTCTTCCAGATGCTTTTTTTTTTTTTTTTGAGTTGGAGTCTCACTCTGTCGCCCAGACTGGAGTGCAGTGGCCGTTCCCGGCCACCGCAGCCTCAACCTGCTGGGCTCCAGCTATCCTTCCACCTCAACCTTCTGAGTAGCTGGAACTACAGGCGCGCGCTACCACACCCGGCTGATTTTTTTATTTATTGTAGAGATGAGGTCTCGCCTGCCCAGGCGGGTCTTGAACCCACGGGCTCAGGCAGTCCACTCACCTCAGCCTCCCAAAGGCGCGGGATTACAGGATGAGCCACTGAGCCCGGTCCAGATGCATTTTATGATCACTTATGTATCAAGTTTTCTAATAACCCTTCAGATTTTAATTTTAATTTAATTTAGCATATGTTTTATATGGAGAATTGAAATCTTTGTAATATTACATTTTTCTTATGGGCACATGCTATGCTTCTATTTGTTTGGGTCTTCTTCGTGACCTTCAATCTTTTGAATACAAATAATTTGAGATCCAAGAATTCTAAACTCAGTTGACCTTGAAGGTAACAAACAGTCACAGATGCAAGAACCAAAGAGAATGCCACATATACACTTGAATTAAACAAATTACTTGGAAATTTACTCTAGAGCACCTAAAGATCGACCTAAATAAAGTAAAATGAGGAAGTCATGCTATAAAAAGATTAGTGGTAAATCTGAAACCAGTTAGACTAAGATTACATGCAACTAATTGTTTTAAATATAGTAACTACGCAGTAGCATGCAATAGCAATTTTTGAAAAATCAGATAAATTATATAAAAATAGTGAATTATAATATCATATCATAGGCGGGCTTGGTGGCTCAGCCTGTAATTCTGCGCTTTGGGAGGCTGGGGTGAGTGGGTTGCCTGAGCTCGCGGGTTCGAGACCCGCCTGGGCAACTTGGCGAGACCTCACCTCTACAATAAAATAAAAAAATCAGCCGGGCGTGGTAGCACGTACCTGTAATTCCAGCTACTCGGAAGGCTGAGGCGGAAGGATCGCCGGAGCCCAGCAGGTCGAGGCTGCGGTGGCCGGGAGCGGCCACTGCACTCCAGTCTGGGCGACAGAGTGAGACTCCAACTCAAAAAAAAATAATAATAATAATAACAATATATTATGAAACTGACAGAGTATATGAACAAAAACTAGAAAATGGATTGAGGAGCAGCCTAAGAAAAAGAATACTGATTTCCTCACTTATGTGACTTGGTTTAACTAAAGATGTTGGTAATTAGATAAGTATAGATCCAAGGATTTTTTTGAGAGTACCAAAGCAATTATGAGGAGAATGAACTTTTTTTAAACTAAAAAACGTAAAGGTTAAAGCATAATTTACATGCTGTAAAACATCTTTTTCTAGTGAGTAGTTCTGTGAATTTTGACAAACTCAGTCATGTAACTGCCACCACAGTCAAAATCATCCCCAAAAGCTTTTCCTGTGCTCCTGAGTCAACCCCCCTCCCTATCCCAACCCTTGGCCACCTGTAAGTTGTCTTTCTCCCCAGTTTTTTGCCTATTCCAGTGTGTGGACTCTGGCTTCTTCCACTTCATGGAAGGCATTAGTGGTTCGTTCATGGTGTGTGTGTGTCTGTCATTGTCCTTTTTATTGCTGAGTGGAATGCCCGTAGGGATGTACCACAGCTTGTTTATTCATTCTCCTGTGGAAGGACATCTGGGTTTTCTCCAATTTTTGACAAATACAAATAAAGCCTCTCTATACAGATAATGACCTTATTATATTACCAGAGAGGGGAAAAGGGAACCAGAATCCACAGGGCGGGAGATTAAAAAAAAAAAAAGAAGATAAACAAGAAAGCACAGAGATGGAAAGCATGAAGTGAGATGGCAAAAATGAGAGTCAAATATTCGCAACAATGGTAATATTGTTGAACTTCTCACTAATGACAGAGAATGGAGTAAAATGACTTTAGGCTTAGGCAGTTAATTTTACCCTTCCCGCAGTTTCTTCCAAGGGCCTAAAAAGAACTGTGAGGGTAGAGAAAACCTGGAATCAGCCCTCATTTGTCAGGGAGCTGTGACATTCGTGTCCCTACCATGGGCACATTCTCTGCCAGTGATGTATCGACAGGACCTGAGTAAAGGGTGCTATCCAGAACATTCTTGACTCTCTTTTCAGAAGAGGCTTTGTGTTGGCATAAAGCAGGCACGTCCAACCCACAGCCTGCAGGCTGCACGTGACCCGGGACAGCTAGTAATGCAAATAGTAATGCAACCCCACAAAATCTTGTAACATCGTGTGTTTTCTAGCCTGTATTTTCTTCATGACCCTATGCACGGTTCCATTTTCGAAGTTCACAGTCACATCTTATTCATGACATTGACATCACATTTTGAGAGCACGTACATTTGTGGGTGGCTGTTCTCAATTGTGAAGCACATGAAAAGCAAAATTCGGACAAACATTTCTGACAAGCACCTTGAGAACTGACTAAGAATTGCAGTCACTTCCATCCAACCAGACATTGATTGATTAGTTTGACAAAAACAAGGCCAAATTTCCCACTAGTTTTATTATTGTTCTCATTTTTCTAAACTTTATAATACAAAATATTTTTAAAAGAATTCTTATGTGTATACACTAACTATATTATGTAATCTTCCAAGGCAATTCCTTTTTACTTGATGCAGCCCAGGGAAGCCAAAGGTTGGACAGGTTCACTATAAAGTAATCCCTCAGGCTGGGTAATTTAAATTAAAAAAAAAAAAAAGACAGTTTTTCAGGTTTTATAAGAAGCACGGCACAAGCATATACTCTTTTAATACGGAGGATCACTTTTCAACATGAGATCTGGAGGGAACAATGTCCAAGCTACATCAATCAGTAAGGGGGAAAACGTCTTGCAATTCAGGTGAGTAGAGACTGGTCTACACAGGTCCTCTGTTGGGACAGCTAAGCAGCCCCTGTTAGGAGGCCCTGTGTCATACGCAAGCCTCCGATTGTGGGGCACCACTCTGAATGGAGCCCCAGAGGGACCTGGGCAGGTCACATCACACAGCAAGTTGCGTTTATTATTAAGCTCCAAATTAGGTAGGCTAGGCTGACTCTTGTAATCCATCACAGGCTGGGATAATCAGGGCAAGCTTATGGTTGAGTTAGCTTCTGTAACTTTAATTTATGGTTAGAATTTAGTCAGAGGGATGAAAAGTAGAGAGTGTCATTCGAGCAACAGGATTACCAAAAAAAAAACAAACAAACAAAAAAAACAACTCAGAAATTTTTTTTTGAGTTGGAGTCTCACTCTGTCACCCAGACTGGAGTGCAGTGGCATACTTACAACCACCGCAGCCTCGGCCTGTTGGGTTCAGGCTATTCTTCTGCCTCAGCTCTTCCAAGTAGCTGGAACCCCAGGCCTGCGCCACCACACCCGGCTAATTTTTGATTTATTATAGAGACAAGGTCTGGCCAAGTTGGCCCTGGGCTCAGGCAGTCCTCTCGCCTCTGCCTCCCAAAGTGCTAGCATTACAGGTATGAGTCACCACACCCAGCTAAGACTCAGAATTGAGCTTTAAAAGTTCTTAAGTCGTATCCATAGAAAATAGGGGACTGTTGGAAGATTTTTGAGCTGGTGCTCAAGACTTTATATGTAATGTTTCAAGAGGATGAGAATGATAGGAGAAAGCAGAAGAGTATTCGAATACCAATATTACCTCGTTCGTGTTTGAGAAATGCAATTTAATCTCCCCAGCAGGACTGAGATAAGGTGTTTTTTGTACCATTTTGTATGTGAGGAGAGACCAGAGGCGGGGGGATCAGTCCAAGACCGAAGTGTGGCAATCTGAGTTTCAGATGAGGAGCGGAAGCCTAGGGTGTGTTAGGAGTGGAGAGGGAGGGTGAGCACTGAGTTTGAGATGGCTCTAGAGATGTCAGGCCAGAGTGACCAAAAGGAAAAGTCCCTGTCATCTAACTGAAATAGACCCATCTTTAGATTTTGTTGTTGCTGTTTTGTTTTTTAAATCCTTACCCCTACTATGCTCTGATATTTAATTTTTTTTTTTTTTTTTGAGTTGGAGTCTCACTCCCTCACCCAGGCTAGAGTGCAATGGCATGCTCACGGCCACCTCAGCGTTGACCTGGTGGGCTCCAGCCATCCTTCTCCCTCAGACTTCCAAGTAGCCGGAACTACAGGCGTGCACCACCACACCTGGCTAATTTTTTGATTTGTGGTAGAGATGAGATCTTGCCAAGTTGTCCAGGCCGGCGTGGGTTCAGGCAGTCCTCTCACCTTGGCCTCCCAAAATGCTGGGATTACAGGCTTGAGCCACCGAGCCCGGCCTGCTCTTATCATTAAAAAAATTTCTACTGGGCCGGAGTGGGTTAGGGGTGTGAGTATGGAGTGAGGTGTGTGTGATGTGTGTATTAATCATCATAAAATGTGTTGCCTTTTTCTGGTGCAAGAACTCATCCTCTGTGGTTTGTAGAGTAGAAGCAGAATGAACACGTTGCGTTTGGAGCCAATACAGTGACTGTAGGCCACTGCTTACCAACTGATTCAGTATATATATATTTTGAGTTGGGGTCTCACTCTGTTGCCCAAGGTGGAGTGGCACAATCACAGCTCACTGCAACCTTGACCTCCTGGACTCAGGCGATCCTCCCACCTCAGCCTCCCTAGTAGCTGGCACTACAGGCATGCACCACTGTGATTCATTATATTAAAATAAAATGTAGCATGCCAATTTGAAAGACCAGGAAATACGTTTTCAACTACTTTAAAATGGTGTTTATTTTTAAATGCCAGAAAACAAGCAAGTCTAGATTTCTAGTTGGAAAAATGTTATTTTTCTCTGATCATTTAGATTGTGTTGTAAGTTAGGTCATTTTATTTTATGGACTATATTTTCTTTTTATAAACATTCACGCCACAGATATTTTGCTGCTTTGGGGCTAACTCAAGAGAGATATTGAGATTGCAAACATTTTCCATTCTACTTTTAGTTTTTACAAAAGTATTTGCAAAGAAAGTGGAGTTCCGGTGTATTTTTTAAACAGTCAAATGATTATAATGAGATTTAGTCTGAAATTAAAATTTTTTAAATTCTAAAATTGTCATAGAAATATGTTTATATTTACCTTTCTTCAGACTGGAGGGAGAAATGTGAGCCTCACACAAAGAGTAATGCAGAGGTTTTGAAATGTTGTCCATGAACTAGGAGCATCCATGGTATCTGGGAATGTCTTATAAATTTGTAACCTACTGAATCAGAAACTCTGGGCTCGATCCAGCAATCTGTGTCTTAACAAGCCTTCCACATGATTCTGATGCATGCTGAAATTTGTGAGCCACTGGAATAATATATATGAAGGCATATGTATTAACCTGCAATAAGTTATGTAAGAGGGTTTTTTGGGGTTTTTTTTTGTCCTTATGATCTTCCTCCCATACATACATCCATGTATATCTAAGTGTTTTTTGTTGCTTTAATGAAATTGTGAGTGCGTGAAGAATATTTATAACATTTATGAAGAGTCTAAAGAAAAATAGTAGCAGAAACAGCCACATATCCCCATTAAGTGAATTGCAAAAAAAAAAAAAAGAAAATTATCAGTATATTAGTCCCATATTCGTGTTTCTCCCTCATTGTGTGACACCCAAGCCCCACACTGGATGTAAAAATAATCTCAAATCAGTGTATCTCACTGTTTTATAAGGTTTTGAATTTTATCTGATGGCATCATCCTGTGTATATTTTTTCTGTGATTTTTAAAATTTGCTCACCCCCCCCCCCCC